>NC_089314.1:13687628-13895128 GCF_036669915.1 Pocillopora verrucosa
GCGTATTAGTAGCAACTGCTGGTCGGTGCGTGTTCATTTTTCTTCGAATTGGTTGTCCGAAGTTCCACGTGGGAGGAGTATTCTGGGCGGCGAGGGAGGGTTGGCTGAGGTAAGCACGGCTGTTTTGCAGAATATATCGTTCCCTTCGAAACTCGAAAGTAAGCGAAGCTTGGCATGAATTGAACACGCTTTCGGCGCGTATGGTCTAATTAGGAAATTGCATCTCTTCCAATAAGCAACCAAAGGAGGAGAGGAATGCTTCGTTACTTAAGTGTTGGGGGCGGACGCGTCCGAAATTTTGATGGTTTGAATTTTGGAAAATGAAGAGGAAGAGGAAAGCAAGGAAATTGATGTGGTACTGCGCAAAATAAAGGCGCGTTTTTGTTTTGGAGAGAACCAGACAAGATTTCGATTGATTCATATGTTGCAGCACTTCGTATTTGGCAAAAACATGTAATTACGGTTCATTCTGGATGGTCTTATTCGCGACAGAATTGTAGTCGGAACAAAGGACAATGGCACACGTAAGCGGCTGTACGAGAATCGAAACTCACACTAACAAATGCATCGATATTGTCTTTCCAGCGAAGCAACTTCAGTTCAGCCACAGGCGATGGGCAAACAGGAGGACCTCAAGTTTGTTGCAGATCGCAAGCAAACTGGCAAATTCTCAGAGGAGAAAACCCATCAAAGGCTGGTAAATCTAGATCTGTAATACTTTCTAATTTCTATGAAGTAAACACGGGAGAAGTAATCTGGAGTGTCCTGCTAAGGGAAACAGTTGCAAGAAGTGTGGCGAGGAAAGTCACTTTGCAGTCAAGTGTGCAAAACAGGTACAAAACCATCCAACCTTTGAGGAACAGAAAGTAGAAAAAGTCTGTAAATGTAATGCAGGGAGATTCCTCTTCTGAAGAATACTTTTGACCGTGAGCGTAGAGTTCCGAGACATTGTGAATTCAAGTTGTTGAAAGTTGTCTGCAAAGATGATTGCCAATGGGCATGATAGCCAGTTTCAGTTGGACAGTGGAGCAACGGTGTACGTGCTTCCAACCAATGAGAGATTATTATGTCAGCTGGAATGGGCTAAAGCAGCTGTTTAGAAAAAGGTTGGAATAAGGTCATGGGAAGTTCAAACAAAGGATGGACGCATCTACAGCATGAACCGAAGACATCTGAGGTTGTCTCGAGAGCTATTCCGGACAGTACCCCCCGTTGAGATTTTCATGATTCCCCTAAGCCCTATTTGAGGTTCCACAGTGACACCACATCCAGAGCCTCCGTCGACATTTCAAGAATGACCTAGCTAGGAAGCTATACAACCAAGATCACGAGTACCTGAAAAGTCTAGTAACAAAGTTTCAGCCCCTGCTACTGAAGTCTTTCGTAGTGCACCAGCAGCCCTGTTACTGTCACCAGAAGTGGACGAGTGGAAAAGAGACCGGGCAGATGTGACTCTTAATGAACTGACTAAATGACTTGACGACGGTTGCAAAATGTTTTCGTTAAGGAGGATGTAACGATATTTCGTGTGAGCTAAATGAGTTATAAGAATACTTCGTGTGTATATAAATGAGTTGATTAATGTGTTCGATTTATCTTTGATCAAAATCAGTTCGAGTGTGATATTAGGCTTATTTTCTTCGTTTCGTTTGGCCTTCTTGTGTTTCTCCGAGTTATCGAAGACGATACAACGCCTCCTTGCTTAATCACAGAGATTGAGTTGTCTTCTTGCCCAAATTATGTTAAAAAAGTTCAGAAAGACAACCTAAGTTCCTCATTGATAGAAGACAGGTGGAGGGTCGAGTATTCCTTTATCTTGAACCATAAGCGTCTTTTAACCTACGTACTTACAAGTACTTACGGAGAAATAAAAAATTCTTCGTAAATGACACGTGTTTACCAAGGTTTTTCTTGAGGTAGCGTTTCACAGAGCGTACCAACCGTGCAAGGGACGTTGAACTTATGGAATATGTCAGAAAAGAAAAGCCTTTGAACTTGAACCTCTGAATGTTTTCCCACTATCGGAGATCATAGGTGGTAACTCCCCTCCTGAAATGAACCACCATAGGCACCCAAGGGGAGTTTCTGTTGACCGGTCGGGACCGAGCTCGAGATGCACCATCCGAGGAGATGCACGGGTAAATATTGCAATTAATTCTTTGAAGACTCTGCTTTTGTTAGAATACATATTTCTAAAATAGACTGGACCAGCAAAATCGACACCAACTTGGGTGAAAACTAGTTCGTCGGAAACTGTGAAATCTGGGAGCTGAGGCTGCGGAGATCCGGAGTACTGTACGGTCTTCCTTCAAGCTCCTTGCATAAAGCGCAGTGAGAGATGACATTTCATATAGTTTGCCTGCTTTTCACAGCATACATCGAACCTAATCATTGAGGATTAATCCACATTTTTTATCAGATGCATCATAGACTGCACGAAGCTTTGCAGTGTCTTTTTCAAGTCTGGTAATTCTCTGTAGGGAAGATGGCGGACCTTTCTTACTTCTGGCTGTTCCTCCATGCTCACTGGCTTAATTTTGCCCGTGTGAAGTTGCTCGTGAATGACGTCATCATAGCGCTTGATGACTTCTGGTTTTGACCTCAGCCGTCGCAACAATTATTCCAGTCTCATCCTACTCAACTGAAAGTTGTCCATGATAACTTCAACGAAGTTCTCACAGACTGTTGGCTCGTCATTCTTTATTCCCAGAATTTCTAAGTCCGAGAATTGCGTGATTTCCCTTTCAGGTGAGTAATGTCTTTCTTCTAGGGCACAGTTCGAGATCTCCGGTACATGAGTTTCAGAACGATTAACTGTGAAGTCTTCTTGTCCTGGCAGTGGAACTTCCACAGGTGAATAGGACCTGATTCTGGACCATGAATAACACTTCCACTAACAAAATACCAATAGGTTGCTCGGGTAGATTCAATGATTTGATCGATAATTGGTGCACAGATTGTCGAACAATATACACTGCAACACAGATTTGTATACTGTTAATAGCTTCCTCCGCCACACGAACAACAGCACATCACCTGAGTTCGGCTGCAGACTCCGTAAATTCTCTGATATATAGCTCCACTGACTTCCAGTATTAGCAGATCTCCCGTGAGAGGTTGACTGTCCCCCCTCCCTTGCGTATGTTTTCAAACATTAAAGAATGTGTTTAAAACCACAGATGCGACATCCTTTACCATTTTACCGGTAGCTTTACTCGGGGTACCATTTCTGAGAGAGGAGAGGTGTCAAGGTTTTACTCGGTGAGTAAATAGATAAGATCCCTTACAAATTTGCGATACTAGGTCCATAAAACTTGAATGCCTCCGACTCAATTGTCTCTATTGGGTTATCAGTTAGTGTTCTGTAAGTAAAAGATAGAAAGATAAAATGTCATCGTTATTGACGTCATCATTGTCGTCATCGTCGTTATCAGTATCATCGTCAGCATCATTATCTTCGTCGTCATCGAAGTTATCATCAATGTTATCCGCATTATAATAATCATCCTCACTATTAGCATAGTTAATTCGTATTCACCAACGTTGATATCGTCGTCTTTGTCGTATCATTCCCGTCATAGTAGCTATATCATCGTGCACTTCAAATTACGGCACTCTTACCTGATAGAACATTTTCAAAATATTCAAACAAAAACCGGTTGATTAAGTTGTTCATGCGCCAATTAATGAAAATAGAGTGAAAAATATTGGGAATTGGCCAAAGTGGTAAGTTGTGTGCAATTATCAGAGGTGAGTGAGCCACAACGGCCGGCTATTTACAATGAATGTAGCTTGTATTCTCAGATCCTGTCTATGTGCTTCGTCTAAAGAAGCGTCAAGGCATAAAATCGAAGGAATAAAAAAAAATTACACAAAGTCGATTGCACCAGTCTCTTACAATAAATTATTTGAAAAGTGTGTGTATTAGAGTGTACCTACATTATCCTCAAGGCATCCATGGCAAAGAAGGCTCGATAAGGAATAAGTTGTAGGTTGTTTCCATGAAGGAGTCTGACCGGAACAATAGAAACACAGTAAATAGCATTAGTAAATGGTTAAAAGCAATAAATCGTCTAATCTTGATTTTTGAATGTCGTTATGGTTTTTTAGTGTATTTTAAAACAGATATCGACTTTTAGAATGAAATAAGATCAAATAAAGACCTAAGTGTAATATTTGGTAGCAAGTGTGGTCTGAACATTTCGAAGACGAGGATTTCAAGTTTGCAGAAAAACGAACTCGGAGATTGAAAGCGGATGGCACCTATTCATATTTTTATGGTCCGTAAAAAGCTATTTCAAAATGAAATGGTGTTTCAAACAGTTTTCAGCTGTTAATGTTAGTTCACGTGCACAAAGGTAATTTACGTTCTTTTCTTCTTCCGCTGGCGTAGCGGACCGTGTGCTCTATTTTGAGCACGCGCAGAAGTCAACCGGAAGCAATAACTAAACAGTGTAGACATGCGCAGTTAAAACCGGAATCCTGCGATTTCTGGGATAAAATTTGATTATCCCAGAGGACATTATTTGCCGACAATACCGCTGACAAGGAGCCAAAATGACTCTGGGCTCGAGATTGAAGACATGAGATAAAATTACATTAACATGTAATTCTTTGGATGGTGTAGCTTCTATAAATTTGTTAAATTTTCAAAAAAATATCCGATTGCCGATTATTCAGTCGTTTGAGAATCTTGACCGGCTGCCGATCAAGAGCGAACTAATTAGCGCAAAACAAAAAAACTGTATAGCTTTCGACAAAATATAACTTCATTCTGACTTGAAATCACAAAATCGTCAAAACTTTCTTGGTGTGATACCATTGCTTCCCTTTTGTGCCCGTTTCGTGTATTTTCGCGATCTTTAAAGATCATGTGCTCACAAGTTTGTTTATCCAGCTCGAGGCTGTTTATGATCTTAGTTAATGATTCCATTTCGGTTATCGCCGATTTCTATATAACTGCAGTCTTTTGAGTGCTGCTGATCTTTCTGTGAATATGAATTTTTTTATTAAAAAAAGAGGAAGGAATTTCGTCCATAAGGTGTCACCTGCGTTATATACCTAACAGTCATTTTGCATTCTTTTGCTTACTCTTTTCAAACTACGTGACCACATAGCTAAAAAGACCTATTACTTTGACATAGCTGAGAACTGTGATAAAATGAATGGAGAGAGACCCTTTAAGCAAGAATTATTGAAATGAAAGAAAAAAAAACCATAAAAAAGAAATAAATAAAAAAGCATAAAGTTCTTTCCGAATACTTAAACGCGGTACGAATTATGGCTCTGAAATGAAAACTAAATTTGCTGGCGTCGGTGGGGCTAAGCCATTTATAAATTACTTAATGGTTAGTTCGCGTCGATGATTTATACCCACGATTTGTGAAGAAAAAACGAACGAGGGAGGAACGAGCGAGTGTGTTTTCTTCTTTGCAACGAGTGAATAATGTGGTACAAGCAAACTTAGCATGAAGTAATTTTTTTTTCTATATGTGCTCTGTTTTGTTGTAAAGTACACAGAAAGCAGCTAGAGCACGAAAGAAGTATAGGGGAAAACACGAGACGCAATACAGTTTTTCTCCCAACTTTTTGAGTGCTCTAGCTGCCTCCTTTCTGCTTTAAAAGTCTTACAACAGAACAGAGCACAGTCAAGACTTCTTCATTTGTTTTTTTTTTATAAAGAATCCGTTTAATTATCTTGCATTACTTCCTTCAAAACTCGGACAGTCCATTTTATCCATTTTGGTGATTATTGTCTCAGCTCACGTTGTAATTTCGTATGTTTAAAACCTATCTTCTCTTGCTAATTGCTGGTCAGCTTGTTCCAAAATTTCACTTCCTATCTCCATGAAATTTGTTCTGTTACCTACAGGTTTTTCTGTATCCATTGAGGCCAAGAGCTTGCTCTCATATTGCTTTTACAAGTCATGTCAGACTTGTGGTTCAATTAACGAAAAAAAAAACAGAGAGGAATCCGGGGAATGATCGGAAATTGTACAAATTGGAAGATGGCGTGACAGCTTTAACTCCGTGTTTTGTACTCTGATAAAAAACGCTCTTTCAACAATGAGAACACTAGTTACATCCGAAATTTGTTATAAAACAAAATGCAAAAATTTGATCATGAATATCGTTTGGCGAAATCAACACACCACATCAAGATACATGATGGACGCCGTTATTTCAAACAAACTGAATCAACACTAAAGTTTTATTCAAACATACGTTAAACAATTATTCTTTTAGAATGATACAAAAATGGCACGCACTGGAAATTTCCATTTTGAAAGCCGCTGAAAGTTCAGAAGAAGCTAAAGTTAATTATCAGCTTTATTTTTTAATAACAATTTTTTTGAACGCGTACGTATCACAAATCGCAAATACGATCAAGATGCTTCCCAATAAGAGTTAGATTTAAGTCTTTTTTACCGTTTTAGGAAAGATTCCTCTTTAGTTCGCTGGATTTGCAGCGTCGAGGCTTGACTCAGGTTGTTAGTTAATGAGCTTAGCTGCCCCTCGATGAGTGCGCCCTCAAAAAACGACAGCTGTGTTGATTATCTGCCTTTGAGTGAGGTGAATGAATTTCAGTCCAGCATTCTGCAACTCGAAAGGTATTGTATTTTTTTAGCTCCCTGACGTCAGTCCACTCAAAATAAGGGAAATTCTGCTGTTGTTCAGATACTACGAAATGATTGGCTCTGCTTTGAAATTTTTTTGGGAATATCTTCTTTGAGTCTTGCCATGTACATTAAGCGAAGCAACATTTTGTTGAATTTTCTTTTTTGTGTTTTCGTTGCATAATCCTCTATAAATTCTTCGACTGAATTGATATCTGCAAACCTAGGAGCCATGCTTGCGGTCAAGCAGCAAACGTTTCTAGAATTCACTTTCACTTTGGCGAGCTGCGGCGCCC
Source organism: Pocillopora verrucosa (assembly GCF_036669915.1). Taxonomy (NCBI): domain Eukaryota; kingdom Metazoa; phylum Cnidaria; class Anthozoa; order Scleractinia; family Pocilloporidae; genus Pocillopora; species Pocillopora verrucosa. The sequence goes on from NC_089314.1 coordinate 13,694,542, forward strand.
CGAAAAGTGGGAAAACCGATACATTTGATTTCGATAGGGAAAAATTTCGTTTACGTCCTTGAAGTACTGTGCAACAGAAGATTAAATTGCGTGTTTACTTGTCACTATTAACCGTGCTTTCCCAGATTAAATAACATTTTCAAGTGAACAACCTAAATTTAACGACATAGTACAACCCAACTGAAAAAAATTCACATGAAACCAAATGCTACTGTTAGTGAATTTCCACACAATTTTCACATGCTTTAACGTTTTTTACCAATCAGATTCGCTTTTAGCTACCTTGGATTACACCCCATCACATGTAAACTCCTTGTAAACAACCTGCAAGTGAAAGCCTTTTTCTCTTTGTTGAAAAGGCTGTAGTTAAGGGTCTTCTGTCTTCGAAGTCACGAATATCTTGAAAGAATACTTCTATGCCAAGACCGGAACTTGTCAGCGGTCATATGGCAGCGAATATGGCAAAGAACCAGCGTGGTGCACTGCTGCGTTGGCACATCAAGTCTTCACTATGGACAGCATGGTTGCCTTATATCGGATGAGCAATAGTGCAAAGCGTTGGAAGGTGTTTGTGGTCAACAGAGGGAAGAAGATCGAGGCAACAACTGGTGAGCTCTAAGTTAACTGAAAGTGCTTTCCAACAGACATGAATCTGACTGACTTTGCAATCAGAGGAGAAAAAACTGAATAAATGGAGAGAGAGGACTGGTTCACCAGCACTGATTGGTTGTTGAATGGAACAAAGTGGTTAAATAAACCTGAGTTAAAAGGCACCAGAGCGGCCTTAAAGAGTGCAAATCTATCCTAGAGGAGAACCCTCACATACAAGAGCGAAAGCCAGATGATGGGATGCATTTTTGGAGAGGGGCGCTTCCTGGAGAACCATGAAGATGACAGCCTGGACGTCGAGGGTAATCAGTAACTTGAGGAGAAACAAGCTGAAGAGGAGCTCAGGTCCATTGGTAACCGATGAAATAGCTGCGGTACAAAACTGATGGGTGAGGCGAGTCCAGAATGCAGACCAAGCGAGTTTGCAATCTCGAGGGTGGAAGTTAGTAGAAGATTAACAGACAGACATCATCAAGTGTGAAGGGAGAAACAAGAAGTACAAGCCAACGTACCTTCCAGGGGGACTTTTTGCTGGCAAGCTAATTGTCCATGTACATAATTAGATAATGCATTTCTAGTACCACAGAAAGTGTAACAGAGAGCTGGTGGATTACGAGGTTGAGAGCAAAAGTCAAGAAGACGATCAAGAAATGCACTATGTTTAAAGTATTCTCCACAAGACCGTATGGAACGCCACCAACAAGTGACCTGCCAGAGAACAGTCTCAGAAAGCAGACAAGTTCCAAAGGAAGCTTAAAGCTTTCATCTCACGTAGAACGAAGCGCCTCGTCATTATCTCAGACAATGCTGCAGTTTTCAAGACTACATCAGGTTGGATCAAAACTATACAGAAAATCGAGAAGTGGTAGAACTATCTGGCAAGTCTCGAAGTTTGTCGCAAATTCAATCAGGCGAGATCCCCTCGGCGGGGAGGTTAAAGGGCCCTTCACAAGACCCATGGAATGTCCCACCTTTCCTACAAAGCCTTTAAATCATTTCCCATTGAGAGTGAGTGAAATCTAAATAATTGTCCCCAGACACACGTTGAGACGGGGGAGACGAAGAGGTTCTTACGCCGAATGTAATCATATGGGGGCGAGATGCCTATCCATAAGAAGACATTGAGAACGATCAAGAGAAGATCACGAAGATGAAGCAGAGATCGGAAACTGCTAAAGCATGGAAGCGATGGAAGAGAGAGTATATCCATGGCCTAATGGAAAGCAACGTCTAAACTAGAAGGTGGGAGCCACACCTACAGTAAGGGAGGCTTGTTCTTATTGTCAGTGACGGAAAGAACCGTGGAGAATGGAGGAAAGGGACACTGCTGCGCCTCCTTCAAGGCGAGGAAAGAATTGTAAAGGGTGTAGTACTGTCCGCACAACGGACACACCACTGAGCGACCTCTGCAGCTTGTGTTCCCATGGGAGATTCGCAGAAAGGATCCACTTGTTCATTTTTTCTGGTTTGGACAAAGTCCAAATTAAGGGTATTGTAAGGCCTAATGGCCACGATGACCAACCACTTCTGAGCATAATTCCTAAATAGGTAATGAAAGCCATTACTCGACTTCCAAGAACTGTAATAACATTCTTGAGCAACTTATTTCATACTCCGTGCTGACGTGAAATTTACATCCAAACAAACGCTTTTGGTCTATTTTATCAAAATCCAGTAACCCCTATTTGAAGAGCACACTTTATTATTTTTTCTCGATACGTGAGCGGGTGGTATTCTAAAAATCCTGTTACCTGATTGATCCCGAGAGCGGGAGGTATACTCCCATCTGGCCCGCTCATAGCGTGCGGTATCCTGTCCTTTGCGTGTTAAGTCGCCTAGAACATCCTTCGCTTCGTTGCAAATATTAAAAAAGTATACTACTTGTTTTGCCGGCTGGGCAGAATGAACTAACAAAGATTTCGTTCACTACCTCAAGCCAATAGATAAATTATTAATTCTCTCTTCTCCTTCTCTCAAATCACTTTGGTTTTTCAGAAAATGACTCAAGTTTGAGACCAGTGTATGGAATAAGGAAGTTACGAAATTGAAGCCGTCGATAAGGAGAAGCTTATTCTAGACTTAAACTTCTTTTGCATCTTTACTGAAACATGACGTTGAGACTTACATCAAATAAAATTCATAGAGAAAAAAGGTTAATCTTCAAAATTTTGAAAACCTCTTTGTATTTTTGAGCCTTGAATAAATATAAGTTTGCAGGTGTTTTTTTCCAGGTATACAAACTCACCACAACGAAATATTCAATCACCTGCGAATCAACAAGCCAATCGTTTGATTACAAAAAATTGATCAAAATTGTGGAACTTTCACCATATCGTTCACAACTGTAAAACTTTCAAATTATCATTCACAATCGTGAGACTTTCACAGAATTTTCTTTTCATTTTTGTCAAAAACATTCTGAAGACATTCGCATATCTTAAGGATTCAACCTTTGATACTATCAAACAAAACCCATTCGGTCTTTTGTCGAATTCAACTCTTAACTATTCCCGAGTGTAAGCAGTGATCCAAGTTTTTTTCTGTACTCGATATTTATATGTTCTTCCAGAACAGATCAAGTCACTTCTGATGTTTCACATCTACCTCATCTTCAGAAGGATTCCTTTTAGATGGAAGGAAATCAGGGTGAATCAGCTCTTCCTGACGACTCAACGTTCAACCAAATAAATTATAACTGTGACACGCCATCGTTCAAAAGGTCGCGTGCAGAATTTGGAATTTCACCAAGCACAGATTTCCACTTCACAGAGGGAAACAATCACGGTCTCGGATCTGTTTTCACTTATATTACTAATGTTGGACCATCAGCAACTTCAGAATCATATCTTGGTGGTGACATATTTACTGGGAGCTCTCTTACCAAAAGCATTGGAAGCTGCATAAACTCTTTCCTTTCCAACTTGGAAGCATAGTAGGTTTCCTGTCTGAATATTCCATATCAAGTTTTTCACGAGCACTTAAGTCTTGAGTGCAATGTTATCAAGTGATTCACTTTCATTGATCAAAGGAGTTTTAGCAGTTTTTGATCCTCACTCTTCCCCTCTGTTCATTGTCGTCATTTCAGTACCTTTATTTGAAGGACTAGGAGGTGAATTATATTCAGGTTGAAAAGGTGTTGTTGTATCTCCTTCGTTCTAGTCATCATCGTCATTATGTGTTAATAGAGGATCAGTATCTCCAAATCCATCTATTTTAACTAAATATCTCGAGTAACATTGAACCCGAACAAGACCTCTCTGTCTGAGTTCTTAGAGCCCAGTTCCAAGGCTTGATGATGGGGTAGTCATTGTACCAGGATCTCTTGCACTTATTGTTGATTTGACAGTTAGTGGTAGTGCATACAATTTTCTCGTGAACAATGTATCAAGAGCTCTTATTAATAAGTTGACTGTGAAGTTCACGGGAGAAATCTTGGAAGACGCTGATTGCTACAATCTATTAAAGCTCTATGAGGAGCTCTTTTTGACTCTTCAGAGAAGGTATTTAATTTTAGGATCTTTCGAAGATCAGATGTAATGCTAAGGTTTAGAAGACTTCAGGTTTTGACAGAGAGAAGAAACTCAATGAAGTTTATGGGGACAAGTATAGGATTCCATCGGACCATTAGATTCTGAAGGACCATTGAGTCTTTTTCCCAAGAGCTCTTTCTGATGAACTTGTCTTCGAGCTCGAGCTTGCACCTGACGGAAGTGTTGTGAAAGGATTATTGCAGCAAGTCTTGTTTATGAATTGACTAACATCCAGATTGAGTATGGGCTCATTCAAGGTCAAGAACTTGCTGATGAGGCCTTGTCTAACTACAAAGGTGGAAAGAGACTAATGTACGAATATTTCACTCGTCTCACTCATCTCAACAGAGACAATCTTAATTTATTAAGGGATCTGACACAATAATCAATGTAACACTAAATGCCCCAAGGAGATCACTGAAGGGACGTTTCTTCTCTTTAACGGGCCATACACAGCAGAAATTACCGAGGTTAAGGTGGTTTTGCATAGAATCCCCAATAAGGTGTACAGTCAGGGAATAAATACAGTAGATATGTGGGAAGAGGTCTTCAGAAGATTTGGGCAGGAAAACAGTTTACAGGAAGGTATCGGGCTCAGTTAATGTGAAATGCCACATCTCGATCATCTCAGATTCTCAGCTCAATATCATCAACCGAGAGCTTGAGAGAGACCCTTTAATGAGATATCTCTATGCCTCCCACTTACAAAGACAGAAGAACAAATCAAGGCGCACTTCGACTTCTTCATAAGAAGATACAACATTGATGCTGATCCTGTGGTATGAAACCATCACATAATATGAAGCATATTCAGGCATGCAGGAGTGAAAGTTGCGTGTGTCAATGACTTCAGAATTAATTTTGAATCTCACAAGGGGTGAAACCCCAATTAAGAACCATTGAAGTCGTTGATCTGTGGTAGTAATTACAAGAAGCGGGATTTTGGTGCATCGGCAGTTGACGATGCATAAGAACTAGCTTTGTGAAACTATTTCTGTAAAACGTTGGAAAGAGTTCAGTTCTACTCTTAATAGTATATATAAACAAATTGCTCAGTTCTTATTGATTAAGATAAAAGCAGTTTTCAGGTAATTCAGTGCAGAAGAGGGTTAATTCAGTGCAAATAAGTAACAAACCAGACATTCTGATTGGTCAGTGATCAAAGAAATTCATAGATACCCAATCAAGTGCGAGCCTTGTCGTAACATTTGGATAGGCTGAAAATTTGCGAGCAAAACAATGGCCGGCGTTTTTAGTAGGTTTTTTTTCGCCACCTCAGCAACAATACAGCAGCTGAAAAACAACTCTTACGACGAAAACACTGTAAAGAGCACTGCTTTTTGGTTGTTGGTTAGGAAAAAGTGGTGTTAGAGGAGGAAATTGCCAAGGAAATCGAAAATGACGAACCGACTTAACACTTTACTCACGCAATTGTACGCCAAAATTAAAAACAAACATGGTTAAACTTCGCAAACGACGATTCCATTTCATCGAAAGTGATTCGGACACAGACTAAATAATTCCTTGAACTGTTAGCCGCACTTTGAACTTTTTTGCGCCTTAAAGATGTGAAAATATCATTTTATATTATTGTTTTGATCGTACGCGATTGTTTTGACCGAACGCACAAAGTTTTTGCACTTGATGCGCGCGCTTTGTTTCTGCATGATTGTGATAAGCTATCTTGTATTTTTTCATGTATAACATTAGCACGTTATCACATGATTTTTCTCGTGCAGTTCGGAATAAATAAGCACTTGTTAATTTTTTCATAGAAAACAAAATGTACTCGCCCAAAGGGCTCGTGAAATTTTGTTAGTCTTTGAAAAAAATTTCTGCTTGCCTATTTATTCCAAATTGCACTCGAAATCATGTCATTACCTATACTAATAAATTTTTGTCTTATGAACTGTAATATTTCGACCACACATTTCACAGCAGAAAGACAAGATTTACACGCCATTGCAGGAAACAAACAAGCAGACTCTCAAAACTCCACAAAATCCATTTGAATTTATTTACAATTTGACTTTCCTTGATATTTAAAACTGACAAGAGGTCATTTTTCGTAGATTAATCGTCGTTGGACAAGAATATACTGTCTGTAAGGTCAGTTAGGAAAAAAAATTCATCGTGATAGACATTGAACTCGAGTTTGCTTGCCAAACCAGTGCTGTTGTTTTTTTAAAAGTGTACGTGGGCCTTTTTTTTCTCAAGCGCTATTTAATTGACAGGTGTCAGGTCTTGATAGATTCTTATTAAAAAATGTTTCATAAAAAAGTTTGCTAAGGAGACTTTTAAATCACCATTATCAGTGTCGATGAAAATGTTTCTGTGAAGCATCTCTTTTTAATTTACTTTACCTTCGTTTCTTCTACCATCTATTCGTTCAAAAATTGTTCCGTTTATTGAGGATCTTACCGAAATTAAAACCCTAAATCATCACGTCTTAAATACTGGTGCCCAACATTTCGGGCACAATTTTTCGCAATACGGACCTCTCGGTTGGTAAAAAGCATATATCTCCTGAAGAAGAGAGAATGTTTGAATCACGCAAATTGAGCCCTTAATGAGAAACAGCAGCTAGACACCCTCAGTGATCTAATCATTGAAAAAAGCAAGAAATTGGGGTTTGCCTAAGGGAACCCCATATCTCCGGGGTAAATAAAAATTTTGACCCATCATTTTCACGCGTTTGTTAACTCATACTACTCAGCATTGCGTCAAGTTTGAGCCATATCGGTGATTTGAGCATTATTGGCCCATGCCATGTTTCTATTGCCCCCTTCCATGTTTTCTCGTGGACACGCTCTTAAATATTTAAGCTTAAGGATCGAAATTCACCACTTAAGGATTAAATTCGGATTAAAGTAAAGAAATCGTCTTAAGAAACTTTGGATGCATTTTTCTCTGCTCTTATTTTCGAATGAATTGCCCAAACATTTTTTTTTAATTCGGGGCTCACAGAATTAAACCGATTCCCTTGAAAATTGACAAAGAGTAAGATCAGTAGTTAAAGATAAAAACCGTCTGCCCAAATTTTGATTTTCGAGATATTTTGTTGAGATAATAATTTTTAAATAAGACGTCAATCGACTATCGGCCACACGGTTTATGTGCTGATTGACTTCTCAAACGCAAGCGGAAGCGCGTATAACTCCATTGAAGATACATGCCGTGGAGTTAATTCTGACATGCTCTGACCAACGAAGGACTTCAATCTTTAACAATTCAAGGATTTCAATGGGTGTTGGCGTAAAAAGGTGACCCTCCGAGGAAGCAAAAGTATTAAGGAAAGTTCCGACTCAGCTCGTACGTCTTCCTTTAAGCTCAAGGAAGAAAAAAACATTAATGTGTACGCTGAGACAAAAAAAATGTTTTGCAGAATAAGCTTTGGTATGTCAGATTTTACATACAGGCTCCCCAGTTGAGTCAGCTTGGAAAATACTCCTCCTGGAAGAGAGTCTAAGGCGTTTAAAGATAAATCCCTATGAAAAAATCAAATGACTTAACCGAGAGGAAAAGTAGAGCCTTACAATAATGAATATGTTATGATACGAAACAGACAAAAACAGCAATGCACTCTAGCTTAACAGAGACTAGGTACAGAGCTTTGCACAGCATTACAAGTACAAAGATTATATCTAGTTCCAATGAAGTTAAAGATGGTAAAATAAATTTTTTTCACCAGGCAAAATGAACAAAAGGAAGGAAAAGAAAGGTTTGGCGCCAAGTCCACAGATTACTCCTTCTGTTTCCGCACAAGGCGGAGGCATTGTGAGTAATTTTGTCGTTTGTCTATAGGAGCCACCGTTATAAACAAATGGATCAGATGTCAATTCGTTCTCGAAAAATTTTATAACCTTGTTTAATACACGGTTTCTTACGTTTAGTTCTGAAGATTTGCTACCATCTCAGCTTAGAAATCTATTTGTATCGACAGAGGACAGGGCTTCTTCGACGTTGAGGTAATCCACCACGGAAAGTTTACACACCGAGCGTCTAAACCTGTGGATCGGCCTTTTTTCACACGCTTATTGGTCCATTTAGAGATTCTTTAATTTTTTCCTTTATTCTGGACTTTAATAGTATATCTTTCGCATCAAAGTACATAAAGATTACCGAAATCTCCCATTTTCTGGTCAAATTTACTTCAGGCACGTTTTAAATAGGTTTGCAATCCTTTAATATTTGAAATGATTTCTTAGGCTAGGAAATCCTAGGCTGTATCAAATTTTACGTACAGATGCTGTAGCCCAGTCAGCTTGGCGAATACTCCTTCCGGAAGGGAGTTCAGGTCGTTTGAAGATAAATACCTATAGAAATATTCAATAACTTAGTAAACGGGAAAAGTAAAGCTTTAAAATAATGGGCACTATTTCTTAAGCAACAGACAAAGACAGTAATGCATCCGAGCTTGTTATTGTTTGAAAGGTACTCTATGTCTAAAAAAATGCATCAGAAACTAAGTATTTCACAGTTTTGTACAAAAACGGATAATTCAATGTGTAGAACTATTATATTTTTTTCCAGTGGAACTTAAAAGATGTCACAAAGAAATTTTATCCCGAAGTAAAATGACATGAATGGAAGGAAAAGAAAGGTTTTTCGAAAAGTCCACTAATTTCTCCGTCTGTTTCCTTCCAAGGCGGAGGCATTGTGGGAAGTTTTATCGTTTGTCTATAAGAGCCACTATTATAAACAAATTGATCAGCTGTCAATTCACTCTCAGAAAACTTTAAAACTTGTCCAACACAGACTTTGTTACGTTTTTTCTGAAGATTTATTACCATCTCAGCTTAAAAAAGTATTGGTTTCGAAATGCGACAGGGATTTAAATGAAGTTGACGTAATTCCACCGGACATTCTTCACAGCGAGCCTTGAACCCATACATTAGTTATTTTCATCCGCCAAGTGGTCAATTTAGGGATTTGTTTCCTTTTCCTTTGTTCTGGACTTTGATAGTTTATCTTTCGCATCAAAGTACATAAAGATTATATTACCCAAATCTCCTATTTTCTGATCAATCATACTTTAGGCACGATCTAAATAGGTCTACACTGCTTTGATAAATGAAAATAATTTCTTAGGCGGCAACACTTTGTCCCGTTGACATCTATTTGAGGAATTCACCTTTTATCGAAGAGGGAAGTAGTTATCTCTCATTTCTAATTTCAAGTGGAAGGTGACGAACGGGGAGATATGATAGTATTTAGGGGCATTTGATTAACTCTCTAGACTCAGCAGCAGGCTTTTCCACCTTCCTTCTCCCTTTCCTGGCTATGACTACTTTTCTTCTCTTTCGCCTTTTGTCGTCTCGTGAGTCCACCTCAGTTCACGCTCCTCCCTTTGGCTCAGTAGAAGAAGGAAAATACGCCTGCAAACGCTAACACAGAAAGTGATTGTTGGAAATATTTAAGTTATGTCAAATTTTACTTACAGGTACTCCAGCCGAGTCAGCTTGGCGAATACTCCCTCTGAGAGGGAGCTCAGGGTGTTTGAAGACAAACATCTATGGAAATAACAAATACCTTAGGCAAGAAAAAAGAAAAGCTTTACAATAATGAGTATTTTGTGATGAGAAACAGACATAAACTGCAATGCATTCAAGCTTGTTACCGTTTGAGAGGTACTTAGCGTTTTAACTAAATGTAACAGAGACTAGTTACAGAGCTTTACACAGCCTTATAAGAAAACGGATAATTGAATATGTCCAAACATTATATCTAGTTCCAGTGAACTTAAACATGGTGACAGAAATTGTTTCATTAGGTAAAATGGACGTGGAGGGAAGTAAAAGAATGGTTTGGTGTAAAGTCCACAGATTTCTTCGTCTGTTTCCGTCCAAGGCGGGAAGTATCGTGGGTAATAAATCGTTTGTCAATCAGAGCCACTGTTATAAGCAAATCGGTCAGATATCAATTCACTCCATGAAAAAATTTAAAACTTGTCCAACTCAGACTTTGTTAGGTTTTTTTCTCAAGATTTGCCACCATCTCAGCTTAGAATAGTATTGGTATCAATATAGGACAGGGATTTCTATGACGCTGAGGTAATTTCACCAAACAGCCTTCAAAGCGAGCCTTAAAACCCATAGATCACCTATTTTCATGCGAAAAGCGGTCCATTTAGGAATTTGTTTCCTTTTATCTTTTCTTTTTCTTTTTTCGAACGGACAATCTTCACAGCGAGCCTTGAAACCCATAGATCAGATATGTTCATCCACCAAGTGGTCAATTTAGGGATTAGTTTCCTTTTATCTTTATTCTGTACCTTGATAACATATCTTTCGCATCAAATTACATGGTAAATACCCTAATATCAGATTGTCTCACACCGTGATTTCGGACGCGACCGTGATAAGTTTATTATGCTACAACAATTGAAATTAATCTTTTAGGCAGCAACACTTTGTCCCGTTGCTATATCTTTGAAGGATTCACTTTGTAGCGGGAGGAGGTATTAGTTTTTTCTCATTTTTCATTAGAAGTGAAAAATGATGAACGGGGAGAGATTGAAGCATGTAGGAACGTTTGGTAAACCCCCAAGACTCAGCAGCAGGCTTTCCTAACCTTTCCTCCCCCTTTTCCTGGTTATGAATACTTATGTACCCTTTCGCCTTTGTTCGTTGCGAGTCCACCTTTGCTCATACTTTTCTCTTCACTTAAAAATGAAGGAAAAGACGCCTGCGTACGCTAAGACAGAAACTGTTTTTTGGAAATACTAAGCTCTGTCAAATTTTACGTACAGCCAATACAGCCCACTCAGCTTGGCGAATACTCCTTCCGGAAGAGACCTTAGGGCGTTTGAAGATAAATCCCTATGGAAATAACAAATTACTTAGTCAACAGGTCACAATAATGTGTATTTTTTTATAAACAACAGACAAAGACAGTATTGCATTCGAGCTTGTTATTGTTTGAAAGGTACTCAATGTCTAAAAGAAATGAATCAAAAACTAAGTATTTTACAGTTTTGTATAAAAACAGATAATTAAATGTGTAGAACTATTATATCTTGTCACAAAGAAATTGCATCCCGAAGTAAATGGACATGAAGGGAAGTAAAAGAAAGTTTTGTCGAAATTCCACAGATTTCTCCGTCTGTTTCCTTCCAAGGCGGAGGCATTGTGGGTAGTTTTATCGTTTGTCTATTAAGAGCCTCTATTATAAACAAATTGATCAGCAGTCAATTCACTCTCGGAAAACTTTAAAACTTGTCCAACAGACTTTGTCACGTTTTTTCTGAATATTTGCTACCATATCAGTTTAGAATAGTATTGGTATCAACATAGGACAGGGATTTAAATGAAGCCGAGGTAATTCGAACGGACAATCTTCACAGCGAGCCTTGAAACCCATAGATCAGATATGTTCATCCACCAAGTGGTCAATTTAGGGATTAGTTTCCTTTTATCTTTATTCTGTACCTTGATAACATATCTTTCGCATAGAACTACATAGTAAATACCCTAGTCCCAGATTATCTGATTTCGGATGCGATCGTAATAAGTTTATTATGCTATGACAAACGTCTACGTACCCTGACACAGAAACTGTTTCTTGTAAATACTAAGTTATGTCAAATTTTACGTACAGCCAATGCAGCTCAGCGTGCTTAGCAAATACTCCTTCGGGAAGAGAGGTTAGGGCGTTTGAAGATATATTTCTATAAAAATAACAAATAACTTAGCTTAAAGGAAAAGTAAAGCTTTTTACCGGTACGGAGTAGTATTTATTTCCCATTTCTACTTTATGCGAGAGGTGACGAGCAGGGAGTAATCATTCATTGAAGGGCATTTGGTAAACTCTCTGGACAGCAGCAGGCTTTCCAACATTCCCTCCCCATCTCCCTGCCCATTAATGCTTTTTTTCTCTTTCACCTTTTTTCTCCTCGTGAGTCCACCTCGGTTCACACTTCTCCAGTTGGCTTATAGAAAAAAGGAAATGCACCTGCATACGCTGACACAGAAACTGTTTGTCGGAAATACTAAGTTATCAAATTTTACGTACAGCCTCCACAGCCCAATCAGCTCGGCGAATACTATTTCCGGAAGAGAGCTTAGGGCGTTTGACGATAAGTACCTATAGAAATAACAGATAAGTTAGCTAAGAGGAAAAGCACAGCATCTTACTGGTTCAAAGTAGTATTTATTTCCCATTTACGTTTCAAGCGAGAGGTGACGAGCGGGGGAGTAATTATTCATTAAGGGGCGTGTGGTAAACTCTCTAGACCCAGCAGCAGGCTTTCCAACATTCCCTCCCCCTTTCTTGGCTGTATATACTTTTCTTCTCTTTCTCGTCCCGTGATTCCACCTCAGTTCAAACTTCTTCCTTCGGTTTATAGAAAAAGGAAGGAAAAACTTGTGTACGCTGGTACAGAAACCGTTTGTTGGAAATACTAAGTTGTATCAAATTTTACGCACAGATACCGCAGCTTGGTCAGCTTGGCGAATACTTCTTCCGGAAGAGAGCTTAGGGCGTTGGAGGATAAATCCCTATAGAAATAACAAATAACTTGGCTAAGAGTAAAATTAAAGCTTTTTACCGGTAAGGGGTAGTATTCATTTCCCATTTATGTTTTTAGCGAGAGGTAACAAGCGAGGAGTAATTATTCATGTAGGGGCATTTGTTAATCTCTCTCCTCTTTCCCTGCCTATAAATTTCACCTTTTCACGTCTTGTGAGTCCACCTCAGTTCACACTTCTTCCTTCGGCTTATAGAGAAAGGAAAATACGCCTGCATACGCTAACACAGAAACTGTTTGTTGGAAATACTAAGTTATATCAAATTTTACGTACAGCTCCCACAGCGCAATCAGCTTGGCGAATACTCTTTCCGGAAGAGAGCTTAGGGCGTTTGAAGATAAGTCCCTATAAAAAGATCAAATAACTTAACTTAGAGGAAAAGTAAAGCTTTACAATATTAAGTATTTTGTAATCCGAAACAGACGAAAACAACAATGCATTCAAGTTAATAACCTTTTAAAAGGTACTTAATTTATTATAAAAATGTATCAGAGACTAGGTACAGAGCTTTTCGCAGTTTTATAAGGAAACAGGTATGCATTCATAGCACTTTTCATTCATGCATGAAGGTGATGATGGCGGTAGGTCATGCGTTCAGGCGCTCTCGCAGTTTTCAGCTATTTCTGTCCCTTATCTTTACTGGGGAAGTTGTTTTCGCTCTCGCGAGACCGCATACATCTGATAATCATGATTTTTCACGGTTTCCTCTTCATGGACCGTTGATTGGATTGTTTGACCGAGCTGTCGCCTACAACCAAACACGATGCGGCCGCCATTACACACCGATTATCAGTCGCAAAGGGTTTTCATCCTCGAGAGTTGCCTACTATCCAAACTCCGTCTCAAGCTTCCAAACATCATTTCTAATGAGAAGTGGTGATATTAATCCAAACCCTGGCCCAGTTAACTCCAGCGCTGCAAACCCGGAGCCACGACAAGATGGATTTAACCTCCGCGGGCTTCACACATTTTATGCAAACGCTCGCAGTATCATCAACAAACTCGACCTACTTGAGTTGGAAATGTCTCAGAGGAACTACGATTTAATTGTACCAACTGAGACGCATTTGGACCATTCCATTCTCGACTCCGAAATTTTCCCTTCACACTACACTGTCTTCAGGAAAGATCGTACGACCAATGGCCGTCATGGCGGTGGTGTGTTAATTGTAGTTCGAGATTGCATTCCAGCTACTCTTCGCGTAACTCATCAGTGTGAGTCTGAATTGCTTTTCATTGACTTGCTCTTCTCTCACGAGCGGCGGATAACCCTTGGTGTGTTCTATCGGCCCCCTAGAGGAGATACAAAGCCTTTAGAAGACCTCCGGATCTGTGTTCAAGAATTGAATTCAACAGCCGAATTAATTCTGCTTGGAGATTTTAACCTGCCGGACATTGACTGGTCATGCAATAGAGCTCTGCATCAATCAGATATTTATGTTCATTTAATTGACATAATCCAGGATAATTTCTTAACGCAATTAGTCAGAGAGCCTACAAGGAATCAGAATATTCTGGACTTAGTTATTTCAACTTCGCCAGATATTGTGGATCGATTACTCGTTGGAGATTGTTTCTCTGATCACAGATCCCTTAGTTTCAGGATCCTCTGCTCGCCTTATGTACAGCGTAAATCCCAGAAGCTTCTCTATTCGTACAGCAAGACTGACTGGACACATTTGAAGTCTTTATTATCTTATATTCCTTGGAGCTGTGCCTTTTTCGATGATGACATTGATTATAACTGGTCCTGCTGGAAAGACTTGTTGTTTACAGCTATGGATCAATGTATTCCCTTGTGTCAAAGCAAGAGAAAAAGTAACGCACCTTGGATAACAAAGGACCTCATTAACCTGTGCAGGAAAAAGAAATCGCTTTATAGCAAAGCTCGAAAAAGTGCCAACCCCGTCCTTTGGGAGAAATATCGAAAGCTAAACAATGCTGTGAAAAGAGAATGCAACCAAGCTCGCTGGACTTACATCAATAACATGGCCTCGGAACTTGACTTCAGTGGTGATTCTAAGCCTTTCTGGAATTACGTTAAGCGTAAACGCAATGGTACTAATAATTTAGTATCCTTAAATGTTGGCGACGAAGTCTTGACAGATGATTCTAGCATTGCTAGCAGCTTAAACTCGTACTTTTCCTCTGTATTCACTACTGAGGACCTCGCAAATATGCCTTCCTTAGAACCTACAGTCAGCGAGAAACTCGAAGTTATTTCCTGCACTTCTGGCGAAGTAATGAAGTGTCTCAAGTCCCTCAAACCGAACAAGTCCCCGGGACCAGATCGTATTTCACCAGTAATTTTAAGATCGTGCGCATCGGAGTTAGCTCCTTCGATCTCATATTTGGTAAACAAATCTTTCCAGCTTGGGCATTTGCCCGAAGACTGGAGGTCAGCAGATATTGTTCCACTCCATAAGAAAGGTTCTAAACACTTGAGAAAACTACCGTCCAATCTCACTTACCTCTATCGTATGCAAGATCAGCGAAAAAATTGTACGAAATAGGATAACATCCTTTTGGCATAACCTAGACGTGATAAACAAAAACCAATTTGGTTTTCTGCAGGGCAGGTCAACTACGACTCAATTACTCTCAACTATCCACGACTTTGCGAAATCGAGAAATTCATCTTTTGCAACAGACGTCATCTTCTTGGATCTCGCCAAGGCTTTTGACAGTGTTCCCCACGAGCGCCTACTTATTAAACTACGTAGCCTTGGTATTGTAGGAAACTTAATCAACTGGCTAAGGCACTTCCTCACCTGCCGTAAGCAACGAGTTGTTGTTAGAGGTACCTTTTCTGAATGGGCGCCCGTGGTATCTGGTACCCCGCAGGGCACCATCCTTGGCCCAATTTTATTCGTGTCATACATAAACGATATTGCTGACTGTGTTTCGTCCAATATTAAATTGTATGCGGAGGACACTAAGATCTATAGAGAACTCCGTAATCCGACTTCTGACATACAAACACTTCAATCTGATCTTGATAGCCTCGGCCACTGGGCGAATACATGGCAATTACGTTTCAATGAGGAAAAGTGTGAAGCAATGCGTATAACGCATTCCCGTGAAAAATCGTCTACGGATTACACTCTCGGCTCGACCTTAAAGGATGTTAATAGCTTTAAAGATCTTGGAGTTGTAATCTCAAAAGATCTCTCCTGGTCTCAACACATCAGTATCATAGTAAACAAAGCCAACCAAGTCCTGGGACTCGTTAGGCGGACTGTTGGAACAGCCAATACAAGTACTTTTTCACTGCTTTACAAATCTTTGGTGAGACCTCTATTAGAGTATGCTGTACCAGTGTGGAATCCCTACCTTGTGAAAGATATACATGCAATCGAGAACGTGCAACGCCGTGCATCGAGATTAGCTCTCAGACAGAAACGAGGTGAAATGCCGTACGAGGAACGATGTAACATTTTAAATTGGCCTCTTTTATCCACACGGAGAACCTACTTTTCACTTGTGGAATGTTACAAGATTGTTTTTGGCCTCTCCCATTTAGACTTTCATGAATTTTTTCGAATTTACAAAAGTGCGCTCCACAAGGGCTAATCATTCTTATAAACTTTACTTCAAATCTTCGAGGATAAATTGTTTTAAAAACTCTTTTTTTATTAGGGTAGTTAGCGATTGGAACAATTTACCAAAGCATGTTGTAGAGGCAGGGACTCTGGAACTTTTTAAATTAAGATTAAAACTATTTTTAAAATTGTAAACATTAGATAGTTCCTTTCTTCTTCTTCATTTTTTTTTTTTCTGTACATAGTTCTACATTTGTTACTTTTTATTTTTTATTCAGGGGAGTTGTTATATAGGGCTAACCTCCAAACTCCCCTTTTCAAATTTTTATATATAAATTTATTTGTATATAGAATTTAATAAAGGTGTATGTATGTACGTATGTATGTAGGTTATAAAACGTGTACAATTCTCATGTCTTCATCCAATAAATTAAAAAATGTTACCAAGAAATTGTTCCCCGAAGTAAAATGCACATTAAGGGGAGGAAAAGAAAGGTTTGACGCAAAGTTCACAGATTACTCCTTCTGTTTCCGTGCAAGACGGGAGTCAATGTGGGTAGTTAATCGTTTGTCTTTAAGAGCCACTGTTAAAAACAATTCCACCGGAAAGTTTTAACAACGAGCCGTAAAACCCATAGGTCGGCTATTTTCACTCGTGAAGCAGTCCACTTGAAGATTCGTTTCCATTTTCCTTCATTATGAACTTTTATAACATATCCTAAGCATCAAAGTACATGGTAAATATCCAAGATTTTCTGACACTGTAAATTTGGATGCCATCGTGATAAGTTTATTATACTATGACAATTGATATTTATCTTTTACAGAGCAACACTTTGTCCCGTTGATATTTCTTTGAAGGATTCACTTTGTACCGGAAAGAGGTATTGGTTATTTCTCATTTCTCATTTTGAAGTAACAAATGACAAACGGAGAGAGATTAAAGCATGTAGGAGTATTTGGTAAACTCCCTAGACTAAGCAACGGACTTTCCTAACCTTTCCTCCCCCCTTCCTAGCTATGAATACTAATGTTCTCTTTCGCCTTTAGTCGTTGCGAGTCCATCTTTGCTCAAACTTTTCTCTTTTACTTAAAAATGAAGGAAAAGACGCCTGCGTACGCTGACACAGAAACTGTTTTTTGGAAGTACTAGACTTTGTCAGATTTTACGTACAGCTGCCACAGCCGAGTCAGCTTGGCGAATAGTCCTTCCGGAAGGAGCTTAGAGCGTTTGAATATAAATCCCGATTGAAATATCAAATTACTTAGTCAAGAAGAAAAGTAAAGCTTTACAATAATGAGTACTTTGTGACAAAAAAACAGATAAAAACAGCATTGTATTCAAGCTTGTCATCGTTTGAAAGGTAGTACATAGAAATTACCCAAAACTCAGATCTTTTGAACACGATCTAAATGGGCTTACGATGCTACGGTAATTGAAATGAATTTCTTCAGCGACAACACTTTGTCCCTTTGACATCTGTTTTGGGGATTCACTTTTTACCGTTGGAGGGTAGTATTTACTCACCTTTATATTTAAAGTGAGAGGTGACGAGCAGAGAATAGTTATTCATCTAGGGGCATTTGGTAAACTCTCTAGACTCAGCAGCAGGCTTTCCAACATTCCCTCCCCCTTCCTTGCCTATAAACACTTGTCTTCTCTTTCACCTTTTCTCATCTCGTGAGTCCAACTCAGATCACAATTCTGCCTTTGGCTTACAGAAAAGGAAAATACACCTGCACAGAAACTTCTTGTCGAAAGTACTAAGTTATATCAAATTTTACGTACAGCTTCTGTAGCCTAGTTAGCTTGGCGAATACTCCTTCCGGAAGAGAGCTTAGGGCGTTTGAAGATAAATTCCTATGAAAATAATCAAATAACTTAACTAAGAGAAAATGGAAAGCTTTACAACAATATCTTATGATAAGAAACACACATAAACAGCAATGCATTCAAGCTACTTACCGTTTAAGTATTTAATTTATTGAGAAAATGTATCAGAGACTAGGTACAGAGCCATTCGCAGTTTTATAAGGAAAAAGATTATAAATGTGTACAATTCTTATATCGTCATCCAATAAAACTAAAAAATGTCACTAAGAAATTGTACCCCGAAGTAAAATGCACATTAAGGGGAGGAAAAGAAAGGTTTGACGCAAAGTCCACAGATTTTTTCCTTCTGTTTCCGTGCAAGACGGAAGTCAATGAGGGTAGTTAATCGTTTGTCTTTAAGAGCCACTGTTAAAAACAATTCCACCGGAAAGTTTTAACGACGAGCCGTAAAACCCATAGGTCGGCTATTTTCACTCGTGAAGCAGTCCACTTGAAGATTCGTTTCCATTTTCCTTCATTATGAACTTTTATAACATATCTTTAAACTCCCTAGACTAAGCAATGGACTTTCCTAACCTTTCCTCCCCCTTTCCTAGCTATGAATACTAATGTTCTCTTTCGCCTTTAGTCGTTGCGAGTCCATCTTTGCTCAAACTTTTCTCTTTTACTTAAAAATGAAGGAAAAGACGCCTGCGTACGCTGACACAGAAACTGTTTTTTGGAAGTACTAGACTTTGTCAGATTTTACGTACAGCTGCCACAGCCGAGTCAGCTTGGCGAATAGTCCTTCCGGAAGAGAGCTTAGGGCGTTTGAATATAAATCCCTATGGAAATATCAAATTACTTAGTCAAGAAGAAAAGTAAAGCTTTACAATAATGAGTACTTTGTGACAAAAAAACAGATAAAAACAGCATTGCATTCAAGCTTGTCATCGTTTGAAAGGTAGTACATAGAAATTACCCAAAACTCAGATCTTTTGAACACGATCTAAATGGGCTTACGATGCTACGGTAATTGAAATGAATTTCTTCAGCGACAACACTTTGTCCCTTTGACATCTGTTTTGGGGATTCACTTTTTACCGTTGGAGGGTAGTATTTACTCACCTTTATATTTAAAGTGAGAGGTGACGAGCAGAGAATAGTTATTCATCTAGGGGCATTTGGTAAACTCTCTAGACTCAGCAGCAGGCTTTCCAACATTCCCTCCCCCTTCCTTGCCTATAAACACTTGTCTTCTCTTTCACCTTTTCTCATCTCGTGAGTCCAACTCAGATCACAATTCTGCCTTTGGCGTACAGAAAAGGAAAATACACCTGCACAGAAACTGTTTGTCGAAAGTACTAAGTTATATCAAATTTTACGTACAGCTGCTGTAGCCTAGTTAGCTTGGCGAATACTTCTTCCGGAAGAGAGCTTAGGGCGTTTGAAGATAAATCCCTATAAAAAGAATCAAATAACTTAACTAAGAGAAAATGGAAAGCTTTATAACAATAAGTATTTTATGATAAGAAACACACAAAAACAGCAATGTATTCAAGCTACTTACCGTTTAAAAAGTACTTAATTTATTGAGGAAATGTATCAGAGACTAGGTACAGAGCCATTCGCAGTTTTATAAGGAAAAAGATTATAAATGTGTACAATTCTTATATCGTCATCCAATAAAACTAAAAAATGTCACTAAGAAATTGTACCCCGAAGTAAAATGCACATTAAGGGGAGGAAAAGAAAGGTTTGACGCAAAGTCCACAGATTTTTTCCTTCTGTTTCCGTGCAAGACGGGAGGCAATGTGGGTAGTTAATCGTTTGTCTTTAAGAGCCACTGTTAAAAACAATTTCACTGGAAAGTTTTAACAACGAGCCGTAAAACCCATTCAAACCACAGTCGGCTATTTTCACTCATGAAGTAGTCCACTTGAAGATTCGTTTCCATTTTCCAATAAAACTAAAAAATGTCATTAAGAATTTGTTCTCCGAAGTAAAATGCACATCAAGGGAAGAAAAAGAAATATTTGGCGCCAAGTCCACAGATTACTCCTTCTTTCATATTTAAAGGTGACAAACGTGGAAAGATTAAATTATTTAATGGCGCTTCGTAAAATCTCAGAGGCTCAGCAGCAGGCCGCTTTCTTTCCTTCCCCTCCCTTATCTTTGTTTTTAATAATTTGGTTTAATTTCGCCTTTTTGTGGTCGCCTGAGTCCAGCTCTGTTCAAACTTTCGCTTAATAGATAAGATAAGTGTGCGTAGACTGTACAGAATGTGTTTATAAAATAAGGCCTAACAACTTATGTCTCTTTTTACGCACAGGTCTTCCAACCGAGTCAGCTTGGCGAATACTCCTTCTGGAAGAGTGCCAACCGGGTTTAAAGAAAGGTCCCTAAAAGAAAAAAATTAAATCATTTAGTAAAGCTTGCCTTCCTAGACACCGCAGTTATAAGGGAACCTGACGGCTGCCTCGCCACCAGCGTATACAGGAAGCCCACGCACACCGATCAATACTTAGCGTATGATTCACACCACTCTCAATCAGTAAAACGCGGTAATTTTAAGTGCCTTCACGAGCGCGCCAAACGTCTCGTAACAAAACGCTCTGTCATTTCCGAGGAGAAAAAACGTCTGTCATCTGTTCTGGTTTCTAATGGTTATCCTTTTTCTTTCTTGCAAAAACTTACCAAGACAAGAAAACCAAACAACAGTGCCGAACCCGCCAACGACTTCAAAGCTACTGCGGTTTTACCTTATGTCAAAGGTCTGTCCGAACAGCTTCGCCATTGCTTACAACAACGAGGCGTACGCACTGTTTTAAAGTCGGAGACTACGCTAAGATCTCAGCTAGTACGACCAAAAGATGCTGTCGACCCTGCTAAACAAGATAGCGTAGTTTACAGGATTCCCTGTGAATGCGGCAAGGTGTACATCGGAGAGACTGGAAGACCTATGCAAGACAGAGTTAAGGAGCACGATCGAGACATCCGACTAGCCCCTACCAAGACCTCCGCCGTTTCAGAGCATGCCCACAACACCGCAAACAAACCACTCTGGGACGAAGTAAATTTTATTGATCGTGACGCTTATTACTACACACAAGGGTCAAAAAGGCAACTCATATAAGACTTCATCCTGGCAACATCAACAGGGATAGTGGAATAGAAATTCCAGAAGCGTGGACGCTCATGATCAAGAAACACAGCAACAGGAAAGCCATGTGACGAGGGAGCAAATCACGGAGTGAAACAGCAAGGATCGAAATGCACCAATCAGAGCTGTTGAAAAACAACTAATCACAGCAGAGCATCATGCTTTATAACATCACGCATGACTGGTCGACCTTATCGCCTGAAGAAGACTAACAGTATGCAGTCGAAACGTCGCGATCTACATCACACGTGACTACATCGTGAAACAAACGAAAAAATTAGCTTTATTAGTAAAGCTTTATAATAATGAGTATTTTGTTATAGGAAACAGACAAAAACAGCAGTGCAATAAGTATAGGAAATCGTATGAACGCGAGTGCATTTCGTGATTTATGGGCACGAGTGATGTTTTGAAAGTTCTCAAAATTGCACGAGCCGTAGGCGAGTGCAATTTGAGAACTTTCAAAACATCACGAGTGACCATAAATCACGAAATGCACGAGCAGGTTCATACGATTTTTTATTTATTATATTCGCGACAAAATTACTCCATCGCGCTACTCTGCACGCCTTACATACTACAAAAAACACTTCAATGGGTTCCAAAATGCTCACATGTTTTAATTGAACCAATCAAAAATGTAATGTTGTGACAGGTAAATCAAGCGTGAAGTTCTTGAAAGTTTCTCAGAAAATATTACAAGCCGAACTCAAAAGCTAAATTTCAGTTATTAAAAGCGGCAAGAGTACTTAAGCCCGCTAAACTGTTTTCAAATGTTTGATCTCAATCGGCCTCAGGGAATAACATTCTGACTTGTATACTTTGGTGAACTGCATTGCCCCTGAATCACGTTAAATGTGACTTGACGGTTGTGAAAGTTGTTCGCAGTGAAAGCATGGCCGCTTGTTTTCACCTGTTCACACGTTGAAGTCGTTGCAGGAGAAGACCACATTGGTAGACCAGGAAAACTGCTGGAGGCTGCTGACTGTGGAGCATTGCTGATAATGTTTGAAAGCTGTCGCTGTTCCTTCTCGCTACCTTCATCGTAGTCGTTAAGAGACTTTTCACTTGCGTGGCCGGTCACCTGGATTATCGACTGCCTCTCGACGTTTGCTGCTCTGAGTTTCTTCACAACTGTCTTCCTTGCGGTGTGGTTAGTCAATTTCTTCTTGCTTGTTTCTAGAGCTGTGTTCTTGACGACGCTCTTCATCATATTGTCGATGCTGTTTACGCCGAGCCGCTGCTTCTTGTACCAAACATTTGTTTTGGGCTTTTCGATTATGGCAAGGTAAAAAGGACCTTTGTCGCGCAGCTCTTGAGGACGCCTACTAAGGTATTGCTTCAGTAACTCAACAGGACATCTCTGACCGCCAGTAGCGAACATTTTTGGCAGAACACTACGATGTTTTGCGTTCAGTCCTCCCTGCCTCGTCTTTGTAGGATTTTCTTTAAATGTGACGTACTCTGTGCCGCTGTCGTCCACACAAAAACTGAAGTCCTCGACTTCCATTGAATGGTGTTCCTGTCTTCCCCTCAGGCCAAAATGTTGAGTCAAGATCCACCACATCGTCTGGGAAAGAACTCTTGGACTGCAGTCGCCGAGACTTTGTTCACTCCATAGCATTTTTTCTTCTTCGGTTGTCAGTGCGTTCGCGGCGTTGGGTCTCTTGCCTTTTCCTTGTTGACGGAGACACTTCACTTTTCCTTCGAGTACCAACTTCGACTGGTGAAACTCTCGGTCTCGTATAATAGAGTACTTGTAGTCATGCTCTTTTAAATAGCGGTCGAGGGCTGCCAGCATGGATTTTAAACTCTCAGGTTCGTACTCACACCCGTCTTTTGTGCGTATTTCTGTGTAGAAGATTTGCAACATTTTATCGAGTTGTTCGTGCTCGTATTCTTCCATTTTTGGGTTTACTTTTCGTTGAGTCGCCCATGTTTGCCAGAAATTTAACAAGGTCTGTGTAGCTTTCAACGTGTTTTTGTTTTTTGCATTTTCTTTAAGTTGCTCAACGATGTTTTGGTTTGACAAAGCAAACCGGCTGTCAGCCATTTTTTTATAATTTGGTGTTCAAATTTGGCGCTTCCCCGGTGTTTCCATGGCAACTTCTCCGTATTGCACTCTATAACCTCTATTGCACTCTATAACCTATTTATGCATTCATCATTGACCAATCAGAAACGCGATATTTTGTTGAGTATATAATAAAGCTTGTTATCGTAGGAAGCTATTTGATGTCTTAGAGAAGTGAAAAAGAAACAAAGTGTTTCACAGTTTTGTAGGAACAAGGATGGTTAAATGTGGGCAAATGTTATACCTAGTTCCAATGAAATTTAGTAGAGATGAGTGTGTGAGATAAAAGGAAAGTGCTATGGTGTATCCCGACTTGTGATCTTCTTAACAAAAACACAAAATTATTGCCAAGCGCGAAATGTGTAAAGGATGAGAAAACACAATAGCCTCTATTTTGCGCGAAAATATGCTCGTATATTTGTCCTAAGACATTATCTGTTCCTCGAAAATCACTTCTTTCTTATCAGAAAAACTGCATCCGACAAGATGACATTATCGTGATGGAATACTGAGGTAAAATTAGGTTCACACTAACCGAAAGTAAATTTATCAGAAGTCTTCACATGAAAGAGTACCTGTAGTCAAACTAAGATTTGAGAGGGCAGACTACCCTCCGATGGAGTTTGAAAGGATCTGATCGTCAGTAAAATAGCTGGTAGTCTAGCTGGAACTAGACTACTAGAAGTTTAATCATAAAACAGATTACAAGAGCCCAACATAAACAATTGCAGCACACGTATTGTAAGACACCTGAGATGAGCAACGTACTTCAAGCCATGAACGGAACAGATCGCTACAAGCTCGCAACAGAGACAAGCGTATTACACTTGTAACCTACCTCGTACTCAAATCAATGAAGACTTATTCTTAAATTCGCGCAACATATTCAAGCGTTAAAAAGGGTTACGTCATAAAAGCCACAGAACTCGTTTACCAGGTTTTATAGTGTAGTGAGCGCACTTTCGTTAACGCACAAGGCTGTCAAAAATATACAAAAGAGAATCAAAATCAACAAGGTAGAGAAAATCCGAATTCTCGATCGCGAAAAATAGCAAGGAAGACAACTATGATCAATAGTGGTGGAAATCTCGTGAAATTGTGTTACAGTATTTCAGTTGTTGCTGGAAGGCATTCTGTAAGAATTAGGCCCGTCACATTGATGCAGTTAGCAATCCTTTTTCCAGACCATGAAGCCCTGAAAGAACAGGTGGATCCGCAATCTGTAAAAAGAGTAAAGAGAAAAACCAAAGGAATTCTTCTTTACGATACTCTCAATAAATAGCGGCCGAAAAAAAAGCCAAGCAACGAGTGGGAGAGCAAAATGGCAAATGCAAATACAAACTAAATTCAATTATTCAAAGTTATGAAGCCTTAGCTGGCCAAAGGAATATTACGCTAAGCCACCTCACTAGCAGACCAAGTTCAGTACAATTTTTAAAACTCTACAACCTCAGTTAACTGAAAGTTAGGATTTTTTTCGTCCATAATGCACACAATGATAATGGGGGGTGGGTGACGGGGGGGGGGGGGGCGGAAGCATGTGCCCGTTATTTGTTTATTGCTGCTTATTATCCAGCCAAAAACCAGTCCCTATCAAATATTTTTGACTTCCATTTAACGTCCACCGAGGTAGAAATAAAGTTTTATAAACGAGGAAACGAAATAATTTCTCAGGCTGGAAAAAAACCGGACTACTACCGATGAAATAGGATACCTATCAAAGTTGGTTACGTGATAGGTCATAAATAAATTTTTAAGTGTCTTGCGACCTGTAACATTCAAAAATTCTCCAGCGAACTAAAAGAGTCAGGTCAAATGTCGTCAGACACTTCACTGATTTAGACTCAGTATTTTTGGATGCAGTGGCGAAGAACTCGTTGAGAGCATTTTTTATACACCTCTCTTCAGAAGACAGTTCCATTGACGCTAATACTAGGGGAGGCCGCCTTAATCTCCTCAGGAAGGAACTCCTCGATGGTTTTTCGCAGAGCTCTAAGATCGGCACCACTCCTCATCAACTTTGATACCCTTGCTTATCCAAAGACAGTTGTCCACGCCCTGCACACGTTTCAGTATCAGTGGTGCAAGTCACCACTGTGACAAACGCTCGTTTAAAACTACTCCAAAGCTCATTTAAACCAACGGGAGTAGAAAAAGAGTTCCAGGTACCACCTTCAAGGTCCTTGAAAACTCACACGGATTATGATTGGCCTAGTCCCTGAAAGTTTTCAGATTGCAGGAGCTTTCTTTCAGTTGGGTTTTAAACGAGTTCATGATCACTAAAATAGGTCGAGTCTCCGCAAAATTTACAGATGCTCTGAAGAAGATTAACTGCAATCAAGTCGATGAAAAATTTGGACCGGCTAGTTATTTAAACAAAGCTGAGCTTTAACAAAACTGAGTCCTAAACAGTCCTAAATTTAGCTGTACTTTACATGTGACCATTAATTGTTGAGAACAGCGTCAAGAGGGCTAAAAGCTAACAGTGTAGGAAAATCAATTTGAATAAAGTAATTCTCTACTAGAGAAAGACCAAGGCCCACTTATCGCGTAAAGCCGTGGTTTGGGTTACATCTCGTCTAAATAACTGGTCCTTTGAGTGCTTGGTGACTCAAACTGAACTGTTGATAGCTTTTGAAGAGCGATTTAAGTTGTTAATATTCGGAGTTGTTACCCTGAGCGGACATCAAACAGCAGTTAAAATCGACCAAAAGAAGAATCTTTTTGTCGTCGGCAAAAGCAGTATCAAAATGTTGTTAAGTTAAAAATCCTTGAAGTAGTATTAAGATGTACGTAAAGAGCTTCAAAGCTGAAATTTCGAGCGTTAGCTCTTTGTCATTCACTCTGACGAAGGGCTAACGCTCAATACTTCAGCTTAGAAACACTTAATGGTGGCAAATGTACATTATTAACTCAGTTGATAAAACAAAACTATCTAGTTATACTCCCCAACCGACGCAGCACCACAGTTTCTTTAGAAACTTACCCCCTTTAGTCCTTAAGATGTACGGTCTCGGCTGTAAAAATTACCCACAATAATACTACGTGATTTCGACTCTGAAATTTCCAACAATACCCCCTCGACATTATCCAAGGTCGTCCCTTCTTGTCACGGTCGTGACAAGACATTTCCGTACATACATTGCGACTCCGCCGTTGTTACCCTTTTTGATCTTCTGAAAAGTCGTTAAGCTGAGATTTTAAACTAAGAAAGAATTGCTTATAAGAAAAACTCGATTTCTAAGCTTCAGAATTTTTTTCGGCCTAAAGAGACACGCAACTTAAATAATAACTTGATCGTCTAGCCAAGCGTCTGGTACGTAACTACAAAAGAAACTGCTAAATGTAGCCGCCGCACTCCGGCATGATATACTTCTCCTGTGGTATATTTGAAGTCAAAACCAATTGGTGGCGGAGGACTTGGCACCTACTATAAAACCTCACTAAGTTTACAAACCCTCTTACCCTTAAAATCCTTTGAAGTCTCGCAGCGAGGTTAGATAAGGAAATATTAACATTTTATCTCGGGTTTGAAGGGAATGCGAAGATAGATACAAGACATCGCCACTGTAGAACATTTATTTAATCATTCAATTTTTACTTTTTAACAGAACGTTACCAAATTATGTCATTAGTCTTCATCATATCATTCATATTATTGAATTAAATTTTAGTTTGAAACGAATAACTACCGTTGGTTTTCTCAGGCAATCTATTAACTGAAGTGAAGCAAATTGAAAAAGTATAATTATCGGTTTAGGGCCTACCTGGGAAAATCACACTGAACACTTTTAAATCAGTCCCATACTTGCTGCTTGCCATGCAGGTGTAGTTTCCTTCCTCCTCAAACCAAAAGGTTGCCATGCTTGTTGTGTTAACCAGAACTCTTGAGTCACTGAGTATCGTGGTGTACATAGGATGACTTCCTGTCACTGAGCACGTCACCTGTGCGCCTGGAAAGGCTTCCATAAAAACCGGCATTGAAATATTGGGAGGACCTTGAATAAAAATGATTTAATGCAATTACAACTAGCCAAACCCTAGCGGTATCGGGTTTTTACTTAAGAGGATGGCAATCTGTTATGGTTAATTTTGTAGCCACGAAGTGTCTGCGCTTCGTGTTGCTCTTACAGAATTTATAGAAATGAATATTTTATATTACATTGATCTTTTGAAGCAAAACTCATTAAGCTGTACGGGATAGATTTTTTCGATAAAGAACTTTATTTAAACAAAACATTCCGAAATTGGGGGCGTCCGCAAGAATTTTCATCAAAAAATGCAGTCTAGCCAAAGTCCCTCGAAAGTTTTATGAGCTGATAGATATGGCGCTATTTTACTATTATTATTACTATTATTATTATTATTATTATTATTATTATCATATCATCATCAACATTATTGTTATTGTTATTGTTACTATCATTTGTCAAGACCTGACCCAATAGTCTTCGCAGTTACAATTCTTCTCAAAAATATTATGATTATGATAATAACCATTTAAAAGGATAAGCATTCCTTGTGCGATATTTAGTAAACCCACATCCATTTCTAAGCTGAAAAAGTTTGTTTTAACGACTTATTTTATAAAGTGATTCATTTAAAAGGCCTGAAAATATTCGGTTGTTTTTCAGATAGATAAACACCTATCCTGTATGCAACAACAGGGAATGTAGAAATTAAAAGCGTCTAATCAGTAATCGTACATATTGCAGTGTAACAGTTGATGCTTCTGGAAAACTGTCCCGTAGCGGTCAATGCTTCTTTTCAATTGAGAGGCAAGACATGCAAACCAATTCAACAACATATGCAGAAGAGCAACTATGATGAGTTACCACCTGTTGCTAGTGGTATTTATGATAACAAACATGAAACTGGACACTAAAGGCCGATTTGTTAAACAACGTTTAGCCACTGTTTAACAAAACCGCGTTCTAGAAAATCCTCAATTTAGCTGAACCTTTTATCTGAACGTTTATTTTTGCGAATAGTGTCAAGAAAGCCGAAAGCTTACCGTGGAAGAACATTTATTTAATTAAATCAACCCTCTTATAGAGAGAGCTTGAGGCTCAATGATTGCTTAAAAGCGTGGTTTGGGTTGGACCCCATGTAAATAACCGCCCCTAAATGCTTCCAATCATGTCTCCGCACTGGATTAAAAAAATAAAAATTATTCAAATATTGAATGGCCATTATTTTATCAATACAAATGCTCCGAAGACAAACAAGATTGTTTGTTACTTTCGGGGGCTTCTTCGACTTCTAAAGCAAAAGCAGCTACGTCACGCCTGCCAAAATTACCCAAGAACACCTGAAAAGCTGTTTTGTTACTGTACAGTTATTTGATACATTTCATCGTTACCTCCAAGTTCACACCACGTCTTTCCTCGCAATTTAATGATATAAATTTTTGATTGTAGAAATAATTCGGACAGGTTTGAAGGAAATCCTCTCATGTAGCATATTGGGTGATCTTACATAATTCTAGAAGTGGTAGTGTTAAATGACTTTTTCATTTAAGATGATGTAAGGACAATATTCACCTCTGCAAATAATCTTAAAGCGACACGAAAGAAACCAAAGAGACATCGTGGTTGGAAAACTTACCCATAACAACTAACGATCTTAATGAGAATTTACCCGGTACCAGTAAGCGCGCAAAATTTCAGTGGATATATCCCGAGACGACTATACGCGGCTACTACGATGCCTCCTCAGTTCTCTGGTGTCTGGGCCAGAATTTTTATTACCTCCGAAGGAGGCAATAAAAATTTATATCATTAATAGACGGGGGTAGATATAAAGAAAACTACTAGTAGTTTTATTATGACTAAAAAGGACAAAAGTTCATTTTACACACTTGGTAAGACAGTATTGAACAGAAGCGAGAATCCTCCCTCCTGAACACCGAAGTCTGAATAAAATCTTATCACGGCGTAGTATCCAGTTATTTCAATTGTTGTTCCAGTCATCTCTCCACAGTACTTATAATTAGAAATCTCTACATAGTCAAAACTGTAAGATAGAGACAAGTTAAAATGATACACTTTAAAGAATTATTCGTTATTTTAAATATTAACGTTTTAAATATTCCCTATTACTTTGACGAGTTCTTTTATCCTAGTTAATGGCCCGAACAGTTGTCCAGATAAGGGGATTATGAAATCCGGTTGGATAGCTACGGTTTGTGCAGCAATTTGGTTTGTTTCTACAAACCTTGCGTATGGTCCAGTTGGAAATGTGAGTAACAGTTTTGAAAAAGACATTTCGAAAAAATTTCCCCCTTTGTTTTGTGATGTGGAAAAACAAGGTAGAGGAAATGACGAACTAAGGTAAAGTGTGGATAACATGAAAATTGATTGAAAAATTGAGGTTGAACCGCTTTGGTTAGCATTATGAAAATTTCGGCATGGAAGTATTTTGCGCTCTTATGCGATAACATGTAATTCACCAATAAATTCAGTTTCGATATGTAGATGTAATTGCGTGAGCCCATAGGCAACTGAGGATTAATTTCACGCTTATTTCCAAGTTTTGTAAAACTTTTTAAAGAAGTGGGACTAACCTTTCATTTTTCGAGGGCTCTAGCGGTTTCATGTTTACGATATGAATATCAACATCAACCTTCTGTTGCAAAGTATTTTTTCATCAATAAGAATCAAATTAATCCAGTCTTCATGA
Source organism: Pocillopora verrucosa (assembly GCF_036669915.1). Taxonomy (NCBI): domain Eukaryota; kingdom Metazoa; phylum Cnidaria; class Anthozoa; order Scleractinia; family Pocilloporidae; genus Pocillopora; species Pocillopora verrucosa. The sequence goes on from NC_089314.1 coordinate 13,724,482, forward strand.
TTACCAAAAGTCTCCTTATGATAATAATAAAATGCCCTTGTCTCACGCAATCAATAGGTAGTAATTTTGCCTTAAATTTCGATGTTTCTCTTTTCTCCACCTTGGAAAACGTAGAGATTATCGGGGAACTAAGTTTCTTGTTTCCGGAGGCACCAATCGTTAACTGTTTCTTATAGCTAAAAAGAGTCAGACTTGAAAGAGTCGAGTGGTCCTAAGTAAAGTTACATCAACCAGACGAGTTAAAACATTAAAAACCTGCATTCAAACGAATCCTCCAGCTCAAAATATTCGAAATGCATTCTCATAGCCATGCCTTGAGGAATAGCAATCTGATATACACAATCCATATTAATTGGGTACTTGTTTGGATATCCAGGACTCTGTAGTGAGTTGTTTCTCAAGGAACCACAACCTATAAGAACAAGAAATAATCTCTTTGACATGTTTCGAACATCAGTAGTCAACAACCAGTGTCATGTTATATCTTAAGCCGCATTGGTTAATTGCATAATCAAGTTACAAATGAATTAATTTTATCCATCTTTCCTACTTTTTCAGCCCGTCCTTTCTGGATTTCCTCCTCACCCGTGATTTCAACTAGAACTATCAGTCGATGAATGGTTTGACACATGTGACTTTTGATTAAAGGCAATGGAAACAGACGCTTGTTGACAAACTCGAGGAAAGACAACGCAAAGCCCGCAGTGCATACACTAGGCAAATTACCGCCGGTCAGTGCTGGCTTAATCACATTTAAACAAATAACAGATATTCTGAGGGCGATTCATCGACGTAATTACAGTGAATCGTCCTTAGAATACATAAGGACGATTCACTGCAATCTCTTTGTCGTAGGCAGTAGCAGTATCAAAATGTTGTTCAGCTTAAAGTAGTATTTATATGTACGTAGAGAGCTTCTAAGCAAACGTTTCGAACGTTGGCCTTTTGTCGTTCGCTCTGACGAAGGGCTAACGCTCGATACGTCAGCTTAGAAACAGCGTACGGTGGTAAAGTTACATTATCAACTCATTTGATAAATCCAAATTATCTTGTTATACTCCCCACCAATGCAGCACCACAGTTTCTTTAGAAACTTACTCCCTTTAATCTCTAAGATGTACGGTTGCGTAACTAGAAATTACCCACAAAAATACTACGTGATTTCGGCCCCAAAATTTTCAACAATATCCCCTCGACATTATCCAAGGCCGTCCCCTCTTCTCACGGAAAGATCGTTTCGTACATACACTGCAACCCCGCCGTTGTTATGCACTTTTTTCGAAAAGCCGGTAGCCCGAGATTTCAAATTAAGGAAGAATTGTTACCAAGAAAAACCCGATTTCTCCGCTTGAGAATTTCTTTTCGGCCTCAAGAGCCACGTAACTCAATGATAACAACTTGATCGTCTAGCCAATCGTCCAGTCCGCAGCAACAAAAGAAACTGCTAAATGTAGCCTGGGAAAATATGGTATCATGAACGTATTATGCGTAGCCGCCGGACTCCAGCAAGATATGATTCTATTACGGTACATTCAAAAGTCTTAGAGGAGGCACGTACAGGAAAAACTCACTAAGTTTACAAACCCTCTTACCTTTAAACCCTTTGAGGTTTGGCAGCAAGGTTAGATAAGGAAATATTGACATTTTATCTCGGGTTTGAAGGGAATGCGAAGATAGATACAAGAAACCACCACTGTAGAACATTTATGTAATCATTCGATTTTTACTTTTGACAGAACGTTTACGGATTATGTCATTAATCTTATCATATCATTCATATCACTCTATTAAATTCTTGTTTTAAACGAATAGCTACCGTTGGTTTCCCCTGGCAATCTATTAACTAAAGTGAAGCAAATTGAAAAAGGTTTAACCATCCGTTTAAGGCCTACCTGGGAAAATCACACTGAACATTTTTAAATCAGTCCCATACTTGCTGCTTGCCATGCAGGTGTAGTTTCCTTCCTCCCCAAACCGAAAGGTTGCCATGCTTGTTGTGTTAACCAGAACTCTTGAGTCGCTGAGTATGGTGGTGTACATAGGATGAGTTCCTGTCACTGAGCACGTCACCTCGTCGCCTGGAGAGGCCTCCACGAGAACTGGCATTGAAATATTGGGAGGACCTTGAATATAAATGACTTAATGCAATTACAACTAACCAAATACACTGTAAGGGGGGATGAGACATGGTGATGAGCCAATTGGACTAAAATTATCAGTACTGGTACACCCTCTAGTTCCTTAAAAGCCCCCACAGGGCATCTAATTCAGAGGCCAGATTTCCAAGAACGCATCATAGTAGTTGCCAGAATGCTCATTCAGTGGGTAAAACTATCCTGGTTTAAATATACTAGGCAATCTAAACCGTATCGATCGACTCTGCGTCAGTTATGCACGCTTAGTGGTATCGGGTATTGACTTAAGAGGATCGCAATGTGTTATGGGTAATTTTTAACCACGACTTGTCTACGCTTCGCTTAGTGTTGCTCCTACAGAATTTAAAGAGGCGAATATCTTTCATGACATTGATCTCTTTGGAAGAAAAACTCATTAAACTGTACTGGATAGACTCTTTTCGATAAAGGACATTATTCAAAAAATATTTCGAAATTGGGGGCATTCTCAAGAAAAAAATATTGTTAACTGCTCGATGCAGTCTAGCCAAAGTCCCCTGAAAAGTGTTGTAAAGTGTCCGCATGAGCTGTCAGATATAGCGCTATGTTATTATTATTATTATTATTATTATTATTACTATCATTGTTATTGTTATTGTTATTATCATTATGGTTGTTATCAATATTATCATTAAACACAAATCATGAACGAGAACGACACACCTAACCCAATAATCTGCTAGGCGCAATGACAATTCTTTGAAAAAAATTAATTATTATGATAACCAGTTAAAAGGATAAGCATTCTTGTATTTAATTAACCCACATCCATTACTGGGCTGAAAGTGTGTTTTAATTTTATAGAGTGATTAACTTCAGAGGCCTGAGAATAGTTTGTTTTTCTCTTTTCCGATAGATAAACCCATATCCTGTATGTAACAACAAGGAAAGAAGAAAATAAATGCGTCTAATCCACAATCATACATATCGCAGTGTAACAATAGTAAAATTCGATGCTTCTGAATAACTGTTGCGTAGAGGTCAATGTTTCTTTTCAATGGAGAGGCAAAACATGCAAACCAATTTAACATAATATCTACAAGAGCATCTTTTATGAGAATTGCCGACTGTTGCTAATGGCATGTGTGACAACAAACATTTTATTTCAACAAAGTTCAACCGTTGTTTAACACAACCGGGTCCTAATAATCTTCACATCAGCTGAACCTTTTATCTGAACATGTATTTTTGCGAACAGTGTCAAGTGAACCGAAAGCAGTAGCAGTAGCAAACCTTTATTTAACTAGGGTAATCCCTTCAGAATACTTAAAAGCATATCTGTTATCAATAGGAGCCCTAAAAGCCAACAGTGAAAGGAAATTTATTTAATTGAATCAACCCTCTTTAAGAGAAAGCCTGAGGCACTGGATTGAAAAAAATTACGTTATCTTATACTGACTGATCATGCTTTTATGAATGCAAATGCTTCGGAGGCGAGCAAGATTGATTGGTACTTCCGGAGGCCTCTTCGACTTCTAAAGCAAAAGCAGCTGGACAGGTTTTGAAAGAAATTTTTTCATATCGCGTATTGTATGGTCTGATACATAATTTTGGAGAGAGTGTTAAACGACTTTTCCATTCAAGGTGATACCTGAAAGGATAATATTCACCTGCGACACAAAAGGAAGCGCAGAAACATTGCGGTTGAAAATATTTCCCATAACACCTAACGATATCCTCATAGGAATCTACCCGTTACTAGTAAGTGCGCAAAATTTAAATATTATCCCGATACGACTATAGGCGACAATTACGATGCCTCCTCGTTTTTCTGGCATCTAGGGCCATGAAAAAATAATATCAATACAGGCAGGGACATATATTTATAACTTATTTTATTATAATTAAAAAAAAATAAAAAGCTCATTTTACACACTTGGTAACACAGTAGTGAACAGAAGCGAGAATCCCCCTCCCTGAACAATTGAGTCTGAATGAAATCTTATCACGGCGTAGTCTCCACTAATTTCAATTGTTGTTCCAGTCTTCTCTCCACAGTACTTCTGGTTAAAAATCTCTACATAATCAAAACTGTAAGAGAGAGACAAGTAAAACGATACACTTTAAATAGTTATTCGTTGTTTTCCCCCCGTCAAATTTACGACAAGTTCATGTTTTAAATATGCCCTATTATGTCCTCTTGCCCTCAGTAATTGCACAAACAGTTGCTTAAATGTGGGAAATCTTAAATCCGAACCTTGCGTATGGTCCAGTTTGAAATGTGAGGAACAGATTCAACCTTTCGTGGCTACCAAACTCTTCACCAATTAAGATCAAATTAATCAGGCCTTTTTGATTACCAAAAGTCTGTCTCACGCAATCGACAAATAGGAGTTTTATCTTAAATTTCAATGTTTTCCTCTGCTCCGCCTTAGAAAAACATTGAGATTCTCGGGAAACGAGATTATTTGTTTCGGGAGGCATAAATCGTTAACTGTTTGTTACAGCTCCTGTAAAAAGAGTCAAACTTGAAAGAGTCGAGTGGTACTAAATAAAGTTACATCGATCAATCAGATAAGTCAAAACGTTACAAACCGGCATTCCCACGAATCCTCCAGCTCAAAATATTCGAAATACATTCTTGTAGCCATGCCTTGAGGAATGACAATCTGATATACACAATTCATATTTCTTGGGTACTTGTTTGGATATCCAGGGCTCTGTAGTAAATTGTTTTTCAAGGAACCACAACCTATAAGAAAAACAAATAATCCCTTGGAAATGTTTTGAATGCTACTAAAAAGTGAAATAATATACAAGAAGTGAAAATATGATTAAAAAGAGTTTATGTCTGTGGACATCAGATGTCAAAAACTACTGCCATGTTATGTGTTGAGCCGCATTAGTTAATTGCATAATCAAGTTGTGAATAATGAATTTTATCCAAGTTTTCTACTTTTTTCGGCTCGTCCTTTCTGGATTTCCTCCTTACCCCTACTTTCAACCAGAACTAGCAGTCGATGGATGATGTGACTCGTGTGACGTTTGGTAAAAGGCAATGGAAAAGATGCTTGTTCACAAACTCGATGAAAAACAACACGGAGCCCGCTGTGCATACACTAAGCAAAATACCGCTGGTTATTGCTGGCTTGATCGTGCTTAAACAAATAATTTTTATCATCTCTTAAAGAAATAGGCAAAAATTCCTCTAGCAAAATCTCAGATAAGTCTTAAATCAGTAACTAGAATAAGTTATTGGTGGGGATTCGGAGCATTTTGCAATAAGGGACATTTGATTCAGATTTTCAAAGGGAACTATGACAAATTACTGCTCGTCCGATTATGTTCCCAGCGTTTTCTGCCAGTTTCAGTCTCTTAACGCAAAAGAAGGTCAGAGCAGCTCACTTTAATTTTGACTTGCGGTAATTCCAAATTTCTTTCTTGCGATAGCAAAGTTTCCAGTAGAAACATACCACATTGTCGGTCTTTACAAAATAAATAGATAATTATGAGCAAAAAAATGGAGAGAAATTTGTGATGCGACTCCTATCGTCGTTGACACCATATTCGATATATGCAGATTGAGGCTCTGAAACTTTTAGTTGCCTTGAGTTGAGAAAAAAAGTTGGATATTTCCCGATACAACTATACGCGACTACTATGATACCTTCTCAGTTTTCTGGCATTTTGGCAGGAAAACCCCTCGGAGGCTCTAAAAAGTTTCTATATCATTATCAGTTAGGGCAGATATATCGAGAATTATATTTAGTTTTATTATAATTAAAAAGTATAAGCTCATTTTACACACTTGATAACACAGTAGAGAATAGCAGCGAGAATCCTCCTTGAACACTTGAGTCTGAATGAAATCTTATCACGGCATAGTCTCCACTTATTTCAATTGTTGTTCCAGTCATCTTTCCACAGTATTTCTGGTTAAAAATCTCTACATAGTCAAAACTGTAAGAGAGAGACAAGTAAAACGATACACTTTAAATAGTTATTCGTTGTTTTCTCCCCGTAAGGTTTACTACACTCTCATGTTCTAAATACATGTCGTATTATTTTGACGAGTTCATTTGCCTTAGGTAATCGCATAGCACTAGTCCAGATGTAAGAAACCTTAGATCCAATTGGATGGCTACACGTTGTGCAGCAATCTGGTTTGTTTCTCCGAACCTTGTGTATGATCCAGTTGAAAATGTGAGTAACAGTTTTGAAAAAGACATTTCGAAAAAATTTCCCTCTTTGTTTGTTATTGTAGACAAACAAGGTTGAGGAAATGACGAACTAAGGTGAAGTGTCGATAACATGAAAATTGATTGAGAAATCGAGGTTGAATCACAGGCAGACCACACTATGGGTTCGTGGTTAGCAACTGTTGCCACGAGACGAACAAAACTTTTGAGGGTTACGAATAAAGCTCTGAAAATTGCATGTTTTGATTACCTCTTTCTCTGAATATCTTAATAAAGTTGAATAAAATGTTAATCAACTTTTTTGTTTTTTTGGACATTAAATTTTAGCATATGGTTAGCATTATAAAAATTTTCAGCATTGTAGTATCTTGTGCTCTTATGCGCTGACATTTCATTCACTAATGAATTTCCAATCTCTAGATGCAATTCATTGGGCCTGTGTGCAATGAAGGATTAATTTCAGGCTTATATTCGAAGTTTTGTAAAACTTTAAAAATGCAATTGAGACTAACCTTTAATTTGTCGAGGGCAATTGCGGTTTCCTGTTTATTAATCAAAACATCAACCATTCGTTGCTACCCACCCAATCAAAAAATAGTTATATTCCTTTAAATTTCAATGCTTCTCTCTATTCTGCCCTAGAAAAACGTTGAGATTTTAGGGAAACGAAACTGCTTGTTTCCGGAAGCACAAATCGTTAACTGTTTGTTATAGCTCCTATAAAAAGAGTCAAACTTGAAAGAGTGAAGTGGTACTAAATAAAGTTATATCGATCAACCAGACAAGTCAAAACATTACAAACCGGCATTCCCACGAATCCTCCAGCTCAAAATATTCGAAATGCATCCTTATAGCCATGCCTTGAGGAATGGCAATCTGATATACACAATCCATATTTGGGTACTTGTACGGATATCCAGGACTCTGTAGTGAGTTGTTTCTCAAGGAACCACAACCTATAAGAACAACAAATAATTTCTTGGACATGTTTTGAATACTAATAAAAAGGCTTAAACAAGAAGGGAAAATATGACAAAAGATAGTTCACGTCTGTGGACATCAGTTGTCAACAACCACTGTCATGTTATATCTTAAGCCGCATTGGTTAATTGCATAATCAAGTTATTGATTAATTAATCAGGCCTTGTCTGACTACGAAAATGGAAAGAGACTCATGTGCGAGCACGTCATTCATCTCAAGACAATCTCAGTAGAGGGGGGATCAGACACAATCATCAATGAGAGCATCAGTGTTCCAAGGAGGTTAATGAAGGTACTTCTTCTTCTTCTTCTTCTTTTTTACAAGCCATATGTCGCTGGTGTTAGAGACAGCGAGAAGACATCCCAAATAAGGTCTACAGTCAAGGAATGATGACAAGAGATATGTGGGAAGAGGTCTTCAGAGGATTTGGAAAGGAAAACAGCACGATGAATGCAACAGAATTTTATGTTGGAGACAGATTCGGTCTTTTCATAGATCGCAGAAGTATGAAAGACAATGATCTTCATGGAAGTAGATTGAGGTTAGTGCCGCAGAATCCCCCTTTACTTTCGACTGATAAAACCAAACTATCTAGTTGTACTCCTCCACCAACGCAGCACCACAGTTTCTTTAGAAACTTACCCCCTTTAAGCACTCAGATACGTGGGTAGAAATTGCCCACAAGAATACTACGTGATTTCGACCCTGTAATTTCCGACAATATTCCCTCGACATTATCCAAGGTCGTCCCTTCTCGTTACGGCAAGATCGTTTCGTACATACACCGCAACCTCGCTGTTGCCGCCCTTTTTTCCCTTTGATTTACTTCAAAGGCCTGAAAACATTTGGTTTCTTTTTCAGACAGATAAGCACATATGTAACAACAGGGAATGAAGGAAATAAATGCGTCTAATCCATAATCATATATATTACAGTGTAACAGTTGTAAAATTCGATGCTTTGGAAAAACCTTTCCGTAGAAGCCAATGGCTCTTTTCAATTGAAAGGCAACACATGCAAACCAATTCAAAAACATACGCAGAAGTGCAACTGTTATGAATTACCATCTGTTACTAACGGTATGCATCATAACAAACATGAAACTGGACACTAAAGGCTTATTATGTGAACAAAGTTCAACCATCGTTAAACAAAACTGCGTTCTATAATATCCTCAATGTTTCTGAACCTTTTATGTGAACATTTTTTTTGCGAACAGTGTCAAGAGAACCGAAAGCTAACAGCGAAACGTCATTTAAATTAAATAAACCTTCATATAGAGAGGGCCTGAGGCTCATTGATTGCGTAAAACCGTGCTTTGGGTTAGACCTCATGTAAATAACCGCCCCTGAATGTCTAAACTGGAGCTAACGCCAAACTACAGAAAATATCTTCCAATTAGTAACGATTCTTGATCGATGAGGTGTTTTTCTATCTTTTCACCGAGTTTGAGCGTCATCCCTCCAACGTTTTCCAAGAAAATCGATCCTGAAATGAGGAGTATAGCCTTCTTTAATATCATCGGTGCCAAATTCAGCAAATTCTTTTATTGAAGACAAGCAAGATTCCTTAGTACTTTCGGGGGCTTCTTCGACTTCCAAAGCAAAAGCAGTAACCTCACGCCTGCCAAAATTACTTAAGATCACCTGGAAAGCTTTTCTGTTACTGCACAGCTATTTTATAACATTTCATCGTTAACTCCAAGCTACATGAAAAATCACCTACAAACCTGTTAGAATTTCTTCTACAACTAGTTAAAGTTCCCACCACATCTGTCCTTGCATTTTAATGATAAAAGATTTTTATCATAGAAATAAACTCGGACAGGTTTAAAGGAAATTTTCTCATGTCATTGGATGGTCTTTCATAATTCTACAGTGGTAATGTTAAATGACTTTTGCATGAAAGATGATACATGAAAGGATAATATTCACCTCTGCAAACTATCTAAAAGCGACTCGAAGGAAGCGCAGAGACATCGTGGTTGAAACAATTTCCCACAAAACATAGCGATAAAAAATCATATCGTTGCCTGGCAGGGGCAGATATTTATTGTTACTTTTATTATGATAAAATAGGATAAAGTCCGTTGTACACACTTGGTGAGATAGTAGAGAACAGCAGCGAGAATCCTCCTTTCTGAACACTTGAGTCTGAATAAAATCTTATCACGGCATAGTCTCCACTTATTTCAATTGTTGTTCCAGTCTTCTCTCCACAGTACTTCTGGTTAAAAATCTCTACATAGTCAAAACTGTAAGAGAGAGACAAGTAAGACTACACTATTTAAAGAGTAATTCTTTATTTTCCCTCCGTCAGGTTTACTACAGTTTTATGTTCTAAATATGCCCTATTATTTTGACGTGTTGTTTTGCCCTAGGTCATCGCACAAACCGTTGTCCAGATGTGGGAAATCTTAAATCCGATTCGATCAGCTCAATGTTGTGAAGTAGTCTGGTTTGTTTCTCCGAGCCTTGAGTATGGTCCAGTTAGAAATGTGATATGCCGGCAATGACACAATGAGACTTTTTCAGGCAAAAGTCTTTTTTTGACAAGAAATTGGCGGTCTTGAGAAACCAAAAGATTACATCAGACAACAAACAAAAAAACAGTAAAATACAAAAACTATCAAAAGCTTTCTGTGGAAAAAGATACCCTGAAAAGACAAAGATTTTGATAAGTTTCAACAGACAAATAAAACAGACTCCTCGTTAATTTTATCCCAGTGCAAGGAAAAAAAAGGCGTAACTATAGGAATTTACCAATTTTTTTTCTCTGAAGTTTGGAGATTTAATTTTAGACCGATTTGGTTGGCACTATAAAAAGTTTCAGCATTATTGTATCTTGCGCTCTTATGCGCTGACATGTAGTTCACCAAAAAATTTACAATTTGTAGATCCATGGGCAATTAAGAATTACTTTCACGCTTATTGTCAAAGTCTTGTAAAACTTTGAAAATGCAAGTGAGACTAATCTTTAATTTTTCGAGGGTAATAGCAGTTTCCTGTTTATGAATGTAAGCATCAACTTTTAGTTGCTACGCAACTCTTCACCAATTAGGATCAAAATCATCAAGCCTGCTTGATTACCAAAAGTTTCTTTGTGATAAAGAAAAAATGCCCCTTGTCTCATTCAATCAACAAGTATGGAATTTCCCTCTCCTTTGCCTTGGAAAACGTTGCGATTCTCGGGAAACGAAAGAGCTGTTTCCGGAGGCACCAATCATTACCTGTTTCCTATAGCTCCTAGAAGAGAGTCAAACTTGAAAGAATCCAGTGGCCTTAAATAAAGTTGCATCAACCAGACGAGTTAAAACATTACAAACCTGCATGCCAATGAATCCTCCAACTCAAAATATTCGAAAGACATTCTCATAGCCATGCCTTGAGGAATGGCAATCTGATATACACAATCCATATCAGTTGGGTACTTGTCTGGATATCCAGGACTCTGTAGTGAGTTGTTTCTCAAGGATCCACAACCTATAAGAACAACAAATAATCCCTTGGACATATTTTGAATGCTACTAATAAGGTTTAAACAAGAAGGGGAAATATGATTAAAAAGACTTTATGTCTGTGGACATCAGTTGTCGACAACTATTGCCATGTTATGTGCTGGGCTGCATTGGTTAATTGCATAACCAAATTGTGAATAACTCAATCATAAATAAAGTTTTCTCCTTTTTTCGGCTCGTCTTTTCAGGATTTCCTCCTTACCCCTATTTTCAACTAGAACTATCAGTCGATGGATGATGTGACTCGTGTGACTTTTGATAAAAGTCCAGGTAAGAAAACACGGAGCCCGCGGTGCATGCACTAAGCAAAATACCGCTGATTAATGCTGGCGTGATCATACTTAAACCCACAATTTTTATTAACCCTCAAAGAAATAGGCAAAAGTTCCTCTAGTAAAATCCCAGATAAGTCTTAAATCAGTTACTAGAATAAGTTTTTAGTGGGAATTTAGAGCATTTAAAGGGTAAAATAACAAATTACTGCTCGTTCGATTATGTTCCCGGTGTTTTCTGCCAATTTCAGTCTCTAAACGCAAAGCAAGGTCAGAGCAGCTCACTTCAATTTTCAATTGCGGTAATTCCAACTTTCTTTCTTGTGATAGCCTCCAGCGGAAACATACTACATTGTCGGTCTTTACAAAGCAAAAGCTAATTATGAGAAAAAGGGAGGGAAATTGGTGATGTGACTCCTTTCGTCGTTGGCACCATATTCGATATATACAGATTGAGGCTCTGAAACTTTTAGTTGCCTTAAGTTGAGAACAAAATTTTGATATTTTCCGATACGACTTTACGCGAATTCTATGATACCTTCTCGATTTTCTGACACATGGGCAAAAAAAACTCCTAGAAGGCTATAAAAAGTTATTATATCATTACCAGCCAGATACAATGAAAACTATTACTAGTTTTATTATAAGTAAAAAGTATAAAAGCTCATTGTACACACTTGGTAAGATAGAAGTAAACAGTAGCGAGAATCTTCCTCTCTGAATATCTGAAGCTGAATGAAATTTTATCACGGCGTAGCCTCCTCTTATTTCCATCGTTGTTCCAGTCTTCTCTCCACAGTACTTCTGGTTAAAAATCTCTACATAGTCAAAACTGTAAGATAAGGAGAATTAAAACGATACACTTTAAAGAGTTACTCGTTATTTTCTCCCCGTAAGGTTTACTACACTTTTATGTTGTAAATATGCCTATTATTTTGACGTGTTCATTGCTCTCGCTAATCGCGGAAACAGCTGTCCAGATGTAAGAAACTTTAGATCCGATTGGATATCTACACGTGCAGCAATCTGGTTTGTTCCTCCAAATCTTGCGTATGGTCTAATTTGAAATGTGGAAAAACAAGGTAAAGGAAATGACTAACTAAGGTGAAGTGTCGATAACATGAAAATTGATTGAGAAATTGAGGTTGAATCACAGGCAGACCACACTTTGTGTTCGTGGTTAATATTTGTCGACATGAGATGCACAAAATCTTTGACAGTTATGAGTATAGCTCTGAAAATTGCATATCTAGAAATGCAATATTTCTATTTCAATAAAGTGAAATAAAATGTTAATCATCCCATTACTGATGTTTTTAGCCTTCATGGGCCGTTTCAAACGTCTTTTAACGAATGTGTTTACAACCGGAGGACGTTGCGATAGGAGGGGCAGACAAGGCTTGCAACTTGGTGGCCGTTAGCTACGACATCCTCCACTCCTACCGGAATTAATTTTAAACCACAGAAAATCTCTCCTAATTAGCGATGGTTGTTGATCGATGAGATGTTGCCCTGATGCAGCAACTTCCCGTAAAAGCCCATCGCGGTTCAAAACTAAGTCAAGCGCTGATTGGTAACCTGAATCGATACGGTCTGCATGCTTCAAATTCCTTTGGTCGCTGAATTTGGCACCAATCATATTAAAGAAGGCTATACTCCTCATTTCAGGATCAATTTTCTTGGAAAACGTTGGAGGGATGACGCTCAAACTCGGTGAAAAGATAGAAAAACCTCATCGATCAAGAATCGTTACTAATTTTCTGTAGTTTGGCGTTAGCTCCAGTTTAGAGTGGAGGAGGTCATAACTGGCGGCCATCAAGTTGCAAGCCTTGTCTCCCCTTTTTCTCCAAGCGGCCTCCGGCCAAAAGTAATTTTGTAAAAAGATGCTTCAAACGGCCCATAAAGGCTACAAAATATCATAAATTCGTCTATGAACATTTCATTTAACTTTATTCAGATATTCGGACTCAGATATAATTTAGATACGCAGTTTTCAGAGCTTTATCCATAACCATATTAGATTTCGTTCGTCTCACGTCAACAATTATTAACCACGATCACATAGTGTGATCTGTCTGCGGTTGAATGTATGAGAATATGCAAGTCTTGAAATTGAATCCCATCAGTGCAGGCCCTCATTGCATACTGTGGGGGACATGCGATGACATTATGAAACTGTTTCCGGTTAAAAGTCTCCGTGAGGGCAACATTGCATCACGTTTTGTTGATTTTTCTCAACAAGAAGTTGCCGGTCTTGAGAAACCAAATGATTATAAAAGACAACAAACAAACAAACAGTAAAATACAAATTTTCAGCATTGCAGCGTCTTGCGCTCTTATGCGCTGACATTTAATTCACCAATAAATTGACAACTTGTAGATGCAATTGCGTGAACGAATGTGCAATTAAGGATTAATTTCACGTTTATTTTCGAAGTTTTGTAAAACTTTAAAATGAAGTTGAGCCTAATCTTTAATTTTTCGAGGGAAATTGCGGTTTCCTGTTTATGAATCTAAACATAACCTTTCGTTGCTACGCAACTTTTAGCTGTGTAGGATCAAACTAATCAGGCCTTTTTAAATACCAAAAGTCTCCTCAGGTGTGAGAAAGAGAAAATGCCCCTTGTCTGACCTAATCAACAAATAGCAATTTTCTCTTAAATTTCAATGTTTTCCTCTGCTGTGCCTCGGAAAACGTTGCTATTCTCATGAAACGAAATTGCCTGTTTCCGGAGGCACAAATCGTTAACTGTTTGTCATAGCTCCTATAAAAAGAGTCAAACTTGAAAGAATCAAGTGCCTGGTTCTAAATAAAGTTATATCGATCAACTAGACGAGTTAAAACATTACAAACCGGCATTCCAACGAATCCTCCAGCTCAAACTTTTCGAAATAAATCCTCATAGCCATGCCTTGAGGAATGGCAATCTGATATACACAATCCATATTTCTTGGGTACTTGTTTGGATATCCAGGACTCTGTAGTGAGTTGTTTCTCAAGGAACCACAACCTAAAAGAACAACAAATAATCTATTGGACGTGTTTTGTATACTATTAATAAGGTTTAAACAAGAAGGGAAAATATGATTTAAAATAGTTCACGTCCGTGGACATCAGTTTTCAATAACTCCTGTCATGTTATGTGTTAAGCCGCATTGGTTAATTGCATAATCAAGTTAAAAGTGAATTAATTTTATCCATATTTCCTACTTTTTCAGTTCTTCTTTTCTGGATTTCCTCCTTACCTCTAATTTCAACGAGAACTATCAGTCGATGGATGATGTGACTTGTGTGATTTTTGAGAAAAGACAACGGAAACAGATGCTTTTTCATAAACTCGAGGAAAGACAACGCGAAGCCCGTAGCGCATTCACTAAGAAAAATACCGCTGGTTAGCGTTAGCTTGATCATGTTTAAACAAATGATTTTTCATCAAATCTCAAAGAAATAGGCAAAACTTGCTCGAGTCAAATCTCAGAAACCCATGAATCTTTTCCAAATCTTTTCTTTGACAAAAGCAATATGAATCTTGAAATATGTTTACGATTTTTAAATCCTCCAATATTATTTGTTTAAAATTCGATTCGCAGACTTGTTTTAGAGGCTCTTCTGTTCTCTCTAAAGTTAACATGGCGATACATATGTGGCTCAACACTTAGCACAAATTTTCTTTGGATAGTGATAAGAAAATAACCTTAATGTTACTGGTAGAAACTGAAAACAAATCAGAAAAGTAAGCCAACCTTGTGTAGCAGAGGTACCCTGATGATTCCTCGTAAGCAACCAAATAATAAGAAACGATGTACCACGAAGCAAAGGTATCATCGCAAACCTAATTACTGTGAAAAGAAAAAAATTTAGGTGAATGAAAACGATAATTTCTCTGTTTAATATTACGTTTTATAATAAATTTCGGATATAACGCGTGCTGTCATCGGTTGAAAGAGCGTGCTCTATGAGGGTATAGAGCAAAGAGCTGAGCTAAAGCTGTCACGCCATCTGCCAAATTGTACTATGTTTGACCTTTTCCGGGACTTCTCTCTGGCTTCTTTTCGTTAATTGAAAGTGAAATTTCGGAACAACCGAGCCGGCAAGTAGCAACAGAAGAACCAAACAAAGGTTTTTAAAAAGGCCAGGCGCCGTAATTTACGTTATTATAACGTGAGCAGAGACGAATACCTTAAGGAGAAAACGAAATGGACGGTCCGAGTTTTAGAGGTTTTCATGCTTAGTTAGATGGCAAGCTTATGTACGGTAATAAAAATCAAACACAGCTAACACTCGTATAGCAAGTGAAGTTTCGTAATCAAAAACAAAACAGAACAAAACAGTAATGATGAAAAATATCACCAAACTGGCATAACTGTTAAAATTCATACTAATTCATACTGTCAGAGTGAGTGCGATCACGCTGAGGTCCACAGCGGCTAGCTCATCATGGCGATCTTTGGTCATCGCAGTAAAGCAAGCCTCAGGAACTACATCGGCCGCCCTTCGAGTGAAAAAATTAGAGCTCGCTCTGATATCCTTTCCGATGTATTGAGTGGAAGGCCACATCAGTCACTGCAGCCAAGTGTCACGGCGCTGTCATCCCGAGTGATCTTTATGTTTCGGTGAATTCGGCTGAAGTTCACTCATAAAACACCCGCCTTGAACTGCTTGTTTTCTACTTGTCATGTGAAAAAACTTGCGTGTTTTTTATGAGTCACAATTCTGCCGAGTTTCACTTAGCATTTCACTTTCAGATTTTGTATTAGAGACTAAAAAACTTCAGGCAGAAGTGTTAAATTCGACCTGCCGAACTATTCAAGTTTTTAAACTATTGTAGAATGTGAACTTTGATGGTTTTTGAACTTTGATGGCTTGACATTTTTGACAGCTTTAGTCCTGTACAGCCAATCAGATTATTTGAACCATTCTAACAGGGATTCTGATTGGCTTATTGTAGCGTGCTTTATGAGAGTAGAGAGCATGCTGACGACACTGTTGTTCGCTTTGGAAATAAAGTTTGTTTTGAAAATTGAAGGTAATGCTTGGGAGTTTGCTTGGGAAATTTAACGTATGCTTTATTATAAAACAAATAGAGAAGCCTTGACTCTGCTCTGTTCTGTTTTAAAGCACTTAGGAAGCGGTTAGAGTACTCAAGAAGTGGGGAGAAACACCGACTAGGTCTCGTGTTTCTCCCTATATTTCTTGAATACTCTAGCCGCTTCCTGCGCGCTTTAAAACAGAACAGAGCACAGTCAAGGCTTCTCTATTTGTTAATTGTTGCCTCGTTGCTTCGGTCGTTGTGAACACACTTGACCGAAACAAAACCAGGTAGAAAGAAGAACAATAAAAACGTGTGGTTCAAACAGTTGATAAATGGACGAGTACATGAAAGAGATGGATGGGTAAATGAATTGATGGAGAGGTTGTTGGACTGATTAATAGATGACCAGTTTAAATAGTGGAAAGATTAAGGGATGCAGAAATAAAAAATGAATGAAAGAATAACTGGATGAATGGAAAGATGGTTGGAAAGCTTGATGGAAGAATAGAGTGATGAGAGAATGAATGAAAAGATGGATGAAAAAACCACTTAAAGGATGGATGGACTAAATCGAGGTGGCGGTGGAGTGTGCACCTACATACAAAATTGCGTATACTATAGGCGACGTTTGGATAAAGAAAATCAATTTTTTTCAAAAATTGCATCGCAACCCCAGAGTACTTTATGAAGCCGCATGGAATGCACATCTGGTTAGAGCCGCTGATCAAGTCCATGGTGATGATCTGATTGATCTGCTTAATTTAATTTGCTGCGATAATCTGCTACATGTAATCCACATCCAGCGTAACAGATGGTTGTGGCTTACTAGAGCGACCAGGTGGGGGGAAGCACAATTGCATGATATAAAGTAGAATTAAGAGATGTTTGCAAGGGGGGGGGGTGGGTCTTTCCTGGGCGTTTTGTATGGTTGTTCGTCTTGGATGGGAATCTGGTATCGAACAGTTTAGGCTTCAGGGATTTCAGACCCTGTGGAACAAAGGTTTTTGATCTTGACTCGTTTCCGTACCTTGGTTTAACTAGCTTGGTTAATTCAAGCTAGACCAGCCTTACCCAAATAAGGAATTTCAAGTTGTTTGAGATAGCGTAGGCTACTCATATTTTAGCAGTGACTTCCCCATAGTGTGACAGACTGTTAGCATGGATTAATGCGTCTTCTACAAGAGCCGTTGACTTCTGAAATAGATCCTCGTCATGACGGCACCCCTTGGTTTCTAGGTGTCAATGACCAGAAAATGAGCTCCCGTAACTTAAAAGCCTAAATATTCCCGTTTTGCGTTTTAAACAAATTGAAGTGAATAGTCCAGCACACTATTAACGAAAAATCTCTCCCACTGTCAAATGCGTTGAATACACACGGACATGCTGCTGTTAGGAATATTCTAGACTAAACAATAGATTATCAACTTCCTTTTGAAATTAAAAGCACATGACTACCGTTTTCTATTTGCAGCCATTATTACGTTGCAGAGAAGCAACTCCTCAACTGGGACCTTTATTTCTCATTTATGCAAACGTTTCTCACAAAACGACCCTCGTGTCTTCCGATTTTTACTTTCATTAAAATTAGATGCTTATATTTACCTCTAGTATGTCTATTCCCTTCTCATGAAAGTCAAATTCATAAAGAGGAGATTACGCACTTTGACAGCCACATATTTCTCCATTCTACTGACATTTGTTTCTAGTTGCCTCTCTGGGATGACTTAATAAGAGCGATACGTCAGAGGAAGGCTGCTCTAAAATATCTACATCATTAAGTAATTCCAGACATACTCCGTTCGTGGAACCTTCACGCAGTTTTAACTTTTATCACCACTGGTGACTTAAAAAGAAGTAACTTAAAATGTATAATCATGTCCTTTCCTTTGACGTTCCTGCTTTACAAGTTCCGGTTTAATATGGAGCTTTTCCTGAATGATTATGAAATATCATTTCCTGGCGGAGATCGTGTTGAGGGTGAAAATTGTTAGACCGTGTGCAAAATTTTGTATCTTTCTGTTTTTTCTAGTTCTCCCCTTTTGCTTTTGTAACGTGCTTCACGTTCCTTTTGGCACAAAAACTCAGACTGAGCAGGCACAAAATTGTTCATGACCTATAATTGTGATCGACTTTAGGGTCTTGTCTTGTAAGTACGTTACACACCACCGTGTGGCGCGATCCTTGCAAATTTTGTTTTCCATTCACAAAATCCTACACAATAAATTTTGGTTCATGTCCATAATTTCCCCTCGATGTATTGAGTTTCCATTATCTATTTAATGATTCATATCAAGTAAAACGCAGCCATTACCATAGAATTCCACAATTTCTCCGACTTACGATGCAGGAAGATCACTAAGGGAAATTATTGCTGTTATAAATGTGTAAGGAAAAAGTTGTTCTAATGAAAAGTTATGTCTGCCCCATCTTTCTTAGATGCCAAAATGTGGTGATAATAAATGAAAATCCACAATGATTGCCATATTCTTCCTCTCTAAAGCGATTCGTTCAACTTGCTGAGAGAGAAACATCGTACGCATTAGGCATTCTGCAATAAGTTGAAACACTCAAATTTTTATTCTCTTGAATACATTCATATTTGAAGCTAACTGCGCCAATACGCTATCATTTCTTGTAGCTGACTTTTCCAAGTGTTTAATTCTTAGCCATCAAAAGAGAGTTAAATTAAGTTAACTATCGCCAGGCAAAAATGGAAAAGTCCAAAGTTATGTTCAGTTTTCTTTTATGTTTAGAAATTTTTGTCCGTTTGTTTGTTGTGAGCGCGTACGAAAAAACCACACCCGTTCACGAATCAATAGCAAATCGATCTGTAATATGACATGTGGCTTTCTAGAAATTTTCCATCGCGGCGAGAAATTTCATTTTTTGGTAGCCTAACTGCGCCACGTTTTGTCTTGAAAACAAAACAATACGCTTCACTTGCAATTATAATTTGATTAAGCATCAAATAGTTCTATTTTTCATCAATGAAAAATCTCCCCCATAGTCAAGTGCATTGGATAAGCAAGGCCTTACTACTGTTTTTAGTATATCCCAGACGATAAAGTGAATTGCCAACTTCTTCTCGAAATTAGAAAACATGATCGTTGTTGACTATTTTCAGCGAATAACATTTCTTGGAAGCAGCACCTTAATCGAGATCTTGATCTGCTTTTTATGCAAAAATATCTGCTGAAACGACCCTCATGTCTCCGGGTTTTTACTCTTGGTAATATTAGCGGATAGTTACCTATAGCATGTCTATTTCGTCCTTTAAATTTAAAACTAGATTGGTTTAGTCTCGAAGATAATTTTCTGTTCTTTCTAACTTCTTTTTTGAGTGATTCTAGACATAACCCGTTATTGAAAACTTTACACACCGCGGTGACAAATCTTTTGTGTATTAAGTCATCTTCAACAAAGAAAGGTTTTCTTTTCGGACACCACCTGTGAAACCATTTCTAATTTCTAAAACTAAACTTTGGCTCCTTGAAAAATCTAACCCGAGAAGCTTGAGCCAAAGAATGGATTTACTTTTATCCTGAACAATGAAGTTAAACAAGTAGATATCCCTATGTTAGAACTACCAATTGTCATACATCGTATATGTTGCATCTTCGTGTTTTTCCAAAGCCTTCTTTTTTGCTCTTGTAGCGTGCTCCACGTTGCTTTTTGACATACAATTCATGCTAGTTTGGCTAAGCGAGCTGAATAGTTTATGTCCCATATCGATAAACTTGAGGGTCTTACCTTGTAAACTTTTTTCCGGTTTTTTTATCGCTTTGTGCTGTTTCGCTGCTTGTCCATAACAAAGACAGATAATTTCATTTCAATTTCACGAAAGCCGTTGATGGAGTTGAATTTAAATGAGTCAGTTAACGTCAGACGCAGCAGTTCCATCCTGAAAATTACAATTTCTCGGATTTTAAGGCGCATAATGATTCAGTAAGGCCATATTAATGACTTATCACACCGTTACATTTGGAAAAACGATTTCTAAACAAAGATTAATGTCTGCCCTATCTCTGTCAGGTGTCTCATTAAAGTTATAATGAACGTAAAAGAATCTTTTGCCAGCTTCCCAATTTCTGGAATAATTAGTTTAAGTCCTGATTGAGTTGTGCTTAAGAGCAAAAGTTGCCGTCATTAAGCATATTGCGATCAGTTGGCACACTCTCAAATCTTACTCGGTTGAAAGATTTCAAATATCTTAAGGTTAACGTAGACAATTTAAAGTTAATTGCAGCAGTTAATGGAATTTCTTTTGGCTGTCTATCAAACATTTTAAATTCAGAAGTGCCACACTCACTAAAGTGAGGCAACCTTTAATCTTTTATAAAATGACCGAGCAGGTATTAAACAGTCAAAAAAAGTATATTAAATTCTTATTTACTGCCTCGAAAATTTGAAATTATTTTTTCCCTCATCAAATTCCTACTTCAGCTTAAACTATGGTCCTCCCAGCGGACAAAGGGCGCACTAGCGTAGTCATGGATACCGACACCTACCGAGCTAAGATGTCTACGCTTATTGAGAACGGACAGTACCAACTCCTCCACAGAGATCCGAAAGACCGTCTGACCCGTAGGTTGTCCGAAAAGCTGCTTACCTTGAAGCGAAGCGGATATCAATCAGAGCTCGTTTACAACAAGATCAGACCCCGACACAAACAGCCGCCTAGAATCTTCGGTTTACCAAAGATCCATAAGGTCGATGTACCGCTAAGACCTATCGTGTAGTGCGTAAACACCTTTGCATATAATTTATCTGCTTACTTAGCCAACATCTTGTCTCCTTTAACAGGAAAGTCAGAGTACACAGTGACCAATTCAGCCCACTTCGTATCCACCGTCAGCAATGAGACGATCTTAGACAACGAGATCATGGTATCTTTAAAGTAAAAATAAAGTTTATTGATCGTGACCCCTATTACTACACGCGCAGGGTCAAAGAGGCAATTCATATGAGGCTTCACCCTAACAACATCAACAGGGATAGTGGAATAGAAATTCCAGAAACGTGGATGCCCACGATCAAAAAATACAACAGCAGGAGAGCCGTGCAACAGCGGACCGCCGGGGAAGCAAATCACTGAGTGAACAGCAAGGATCGAAATGCACCAATCAGAGCTGTTGAAAAACAACTAATCACAGCAGAGAATCATGCTTTATAAGACCTTGTCGCCTAAAGAAGACTAGCAGTATGCAGTCGAAACGTCGCGATCTACATCACATGTGACTACATCGTGAGACAAACAGAAAACTTAGCTTTTATTTTATCTATTAAGTTCGTGACGCCATTTGACATCGTCTTTTTTTTTCTGGGTTTCGTGCGGCCTCCTTACAATTTCGTTCTTCATTCACAAAACTACGAACAGGTAATTTTACCACATAAATTCCCCTTAATTATTAATTCAGTGGGAAATTTTGGGGTAAAACGCAGCACTTCTAGTTTCGAAATGGACAGTTTCTCAGGCTTTTAAAGACGTATGGCGATGTAAAGGGGGAAAATTATTGCCGCCAGGCACGTATACGAAAAAACATAATTTAAACGAAGACCTAGTTGCCAAATGTAGTGAAAGTAAAATCTCTTCCTTAATAACTGGTTCCACTTCCATCTGAATTGTGCAGTGGAAAAAATACAGCAATCCTTAAGCACTTTGCGATGAGTTTAAACACTCAAAAGTACATTCGCTTCGATATATTCACATGGGTAGAAGCTTACAGCTACAATTTGAAGCTAACTGTACCAACTATCTAACACTTCTCCTGACTGACACATTCTGGTGTTTAAAAACCTAAGGATGTAAAGCTTTCATATATTACCTTAGAACGTTTGCTTCTTTGTTCATTTTTGCTGTAATTGTCGTATATCAGATAACCACACCAGTTTACGAATCAATGGTGAATTGATTCATAATAAAGACATTAAAATATTGCTCTTTTCCAATGAGCTAGACGGTCATTGTTGAATATTTTCAGCCATTATTACGTTGCAGGGAGGCCACTTCTCAATTGATATTTTAGTGTGTAATTCTCCGATTTGTTCTCGTACTGAAATAAGATGCCTACACATACTTATACTACATCGATGTCTTTCCTTTAAAATCTAAAACTAGATTAGCTTAATAATGAAATTTTTGTTCGTTTGAATTCTTTCTCTTTTGTAAGATGAGTTCATAAAGAGGAAATTACGTAGTTCCACAGCCTCGCATCTCTCTATTCTTCTGCCACTTACTTTCAGTCGCCTCTCTTAATGCATTCCGGGAAAGGAAGGTCTGTCTACAATTGCGAAAGTGATACCTTTCATGGTTAAGTAGTTCAGACATGAACCGTTCTTGATACTTTCACCCAGTCGAAACTTTTATCACCTCTCCCTGATTTAAAGGGAGGTACAATGGAGTGAATGATTTAAGAATTTTTTCATGCTTAGCGTGCGTATATCGAGTTAGGGATGCACTTGGGAAGTTTGGAGAGCACAAAAAATACGTAAGAGTAGCTCGAGGCGCAGCCGAGAGCAACTCTAAGCATTAGCAAAATTGGCAAAATTTGCTGCAGCTGGTCTTCCGACAAATTTGCGAAACGTGCAACTTGCGAGTTTTCTTCGGCTTTATTTTTGTTGCTTGTTGGATCAGGACCTAAAAGGTCAATGCCGGTTGAAAAATTGGGCAGTTATTCGCTGGTTTCTTCCATATTTCAAAGAGAAGGAAAACTGCACTGCAGCTTAACAGGACGGAAACTCTGAAGCCAGGTAGAAAAAATGCTCACGTCATCTTATTTACACACGGGCGTGCGTAACTAAAGATTTTGTTCATAGCGGCTCAATAGGACTTATATAGGGCAAGCACGCCCGCTATGTTATAAAAAGTTCTTTTCTTTATTTAGAACCTCAACCAATTTTGGTTTAATACCGAGCTTTCCATGAACGATTGTAAAAGTTGACGATCAAATTTTGCAACATTTTCAAATTGCAGCTGTACTACATTTTGACTTCATGTTCAATGAAAGCCTTTCAAGAAATGAAATTTTAAAAAAAGCAGTCATCGCCGAAGGTTACGGTTCTAACTTAGAAATTACATTCTCTCTGACTTAAGGCGCATAGTAATTCAATTGGCCCATATTAATGACTTACAACAGAGTTGCATCTGGAGAAATTATTTTCAACAAAAGGTATTTCTGCCTTATCTATCTTAGATGCTTCAAATGTAGTAAATATCGGTCTCTCACGTGATCAATGCGTAAGCGCAGTTTTAACAACCACGTGCGAGCAGGCTTTGCCATAGCGCGATGCACAGCCCGCATGCGAAATATCAATAGAAGGCACTGTTCCTAAGAGAGGATGCGTCCAAAGTACTTATAATTTACCAACAACGTTTTCTTGTCCTCTTAAAACTGGTACTCGTGTTTCTCAGTTCTGTATTTGTCATCTCTCGTGAGGTGACATAAAAACAAACGACAATGCTTCATATCCTAAAACTAGTACTCGTGTTTCTCATTTCTGTATTTGTCATCTCTCATGAGGTGACATAAAAACAAACGACAATACTAGTTATCTTGCATAAACCATTTGGATTCCATGTATTTCAAAAACAATTAGACCTATCCAAAGCTGTCTCTGTAAGCAACCACAACAATTAGAAATAAACAATTCGCGTTAATGGTTGTTTTTTACAAGTTATTCCAAGTTACACTTTGCTAGTGGGGCTTCCTGAGGGTAACAAGAGTTGCTAAACGCGTGTTTGTTGGGGAAAGATTCACAAGCCGGAAAATGAATTCAATGAATCACAACAATAGCTGCAAGTTAGTTGATTTTCATCAAACTTGCCCGCTCCTAGACCTCCAAAAGCTTGAATCAGAAATCCCCTTTATTGCTCGCTGGTCTAGAAGAGGAAATTTCGTGAATCATGTTTCAATTTTTTTGTTGTCAACCGTTAAGAGATTCATCCACCATGCTGACATTGGGGCTTCAAAAATCCCTTCAGTTGTAGCATCAGTGAGCTCACTCGCATAGTTGCCATTTTTAAACCTTAAGCTAGCAGAACTTCTTCCCTTCCCGCTCGATAAGAGTTAGTCAAAGATATTGATGCGACGGTAAAAAACGGGGAAAAAAACGGAAAAAATTAACACAAATGTTTTACGTAGCTTTTTCTCCCGGTCTGTGATTTAAATTATCTAAACCTCAAACTCTCCCTTTTTTCATGGCTTTGGCAATAAATCAGAAGGGAACATGACTTTGTACGCAAATTTTCGATACGGAACTTAAACTCGGCTTGTTAAAGATATTTGCACACCATATGTTTAAGATTGGGAAAAAAAGCGTTCAACGATAAACACCGGACACCGTATGAAATCAAGTCCAATATAAAAATGCTGCATTTAAATCGATCGCATGGCGCCATGACACTGCCATATAGTAAGCATGCAAATTGTCTTACCTCGTTGAGAAACTTTAAGAACTTAAAGAAAACAGATGAAAATGTTACTTGGTCCTGAAAAATTTGTCTGGCTAAGGGATCAATAGTAAATTACTCTACGTTTCAAATTGACCCAAGAAAATTTCATACAGCTTTAGCCTTTGTTATTTTTATACTTTTCAAAGAAGCTCTCCAAAAAGTTAAACGCCTAGTAGTTTCATCCACAAGAAATCCACGTCTATTAGTGGAGTTAGTTGTAAAGTATTTCCGTAAGCATCCGAAGATATGAATGTATTCAAGCGATTAAAGTTCTGAGTATTTATCTTAACCCCTAGCAGTGTACCTTATGACTGCGGCCTTTTACGCTCATTTGGGAATTAACTTAGTTGCTCTGGGAAAAGGAAGCATACAAATTCCACGTATATTATTTACTTTTATCATTTAGTAGCGACAGGGAGATGAGGTAGACACGAGTCTTCCTTAAAGACATATATTTCAAACATAACGGTGAGAGAGTCATTGATATGACCCCATGGGATAACCATGCGCCAAAACGTCGGAAAACTGCCATTTCCAACATAGAAAAGCTGCGTTTTACCGAATGTGTCCCAATGAATCAACGTTTAAAATTCAATATATTGAGGGGCATTCATGAACGTGAGCTGAAACAACCTGCCCAGGATTTTCGTAGTTGAAAACGAGATTTTCACACAGAAAAACACATACAAGGTAAGATTTCTGACCTAAATGTGGGTAATTGCGCTTGTGGCCGGGTTGCTGATAAAAAAATGATTCTTCATGCCGACACAATGTGAGGCAAATAATAAAAGGGGAAATTAATTATTTACATCTGCGAATTTAGGAAGATAGAGTTCATACAATCCTGTATATCAATTTATTTTTCACCGCGTAACTAAATGTAAGAAACAACTTCTTAAATAAGTCGAACAGAAATTCACTTGACTTAAAGGCTCTCTACGAAAGGAAAGTTATTATTTGACTCCAGCTACTCGAGTTAGATTTGGTATGGACTAGATCAATTGCCATTTCATGTTAGTCGTAGAAAAGCCTTCCGGCTTGACAGATAGTGTCAATAACGAAAAAGCTTCTTTATTCAAGAATTTTCTTCCCTCTGCAGATCTCGTAAAAGATCATCTTCCAAAAAGAAATACATCAGCTTTTAATTTACAAATATAACCAAACATCATTCTATCTTTCTATTGGTGAGGTGCGTAAGACGTTTCATACTGAATCTACTGTTTTTGTAAACAAAGATTTCTGTATTTGCCTATTTTAGGCCTTATTGATGTGGCATTTTTTGCAATCTATAGAGAGTTCTTGTTTCTTAACTTAGAACGTGATTCTATGAATGAAACATGTTTTTAAAACAAAAAGTGGGTTGCCCCCTAATTTGGTATTGATATAAATAATGTTTAACGTTGATCAAAGAAAGCCGATGGTAAGTTTGAGAGGAACGGCGAGAAAGGGCAGACTTATGATCAGTTCCAAGGTATCTGTTGTTTTAGGACTATGAAAGAGCGGCTGAAAATGATTTCAAGGTACCTTTTGCAGATTTGTTTGAACAAAGATATAAAAATTAAAAGGATGTCATCTTCCAGATCAGAACTAAGCTTAATGTTATGCGCCCTTGGCGCTATCAGCAACGTGCCCATGGTATGAAACATGTTTTTCTTGTCCCAACTCTATTATGAGTAAGAAAAAATTATCCTGATATGCACGCTGAGAGAGTTTTGCGGAAAGGGGAATTCTCTTCTTTCACTTATGAATCTAACTAAATTTTTTTTTATTATGATCAAACTCTTAACGCTGTCTCAAATCTGGTGAATCATACTAGATTTGAATTGCTTTTTTGCTAAGACATAACTTACGCCGTGACGCTATCACATGCCTTGCCCGTAAAATGTCCTGCTGCGATGAGGCAATTTTAAAAGCCGCCTCTCAAACGTTGTGCAGAAGTGTGGTTGTACATAAAAATATAAAATTACCTAAAGGTTTAAGTTTTAATTTGTTTTTATAATCATCAAACTCTTAACTCTGTCTGAAGTCTGGTGGATTATACTAGATTTGAATCACTTTTTTGCCGAGACAAAAGGGGAATTCTCTTCTTTCACTTATGAATCTAACTTAATTTGTTTTTATTATGATCAAACTCTTAACGCTGTCTCAAATCTGGTGGATCATACTAGATTTGAATTGCTTTTTTGCTGAGACATAACTTACGCCGTGACGCTACCACATGCCTTGCCCGTAAAATGTCCTGCTGCGACGAGGCAATTTTAAAAGCCACCTCTCAAAAGTTTTGTAGAAGTGTGGTTGTACAAAAAAAAATTTTAAATTATCTTAAGGTTTAAGGAAGTAAATAACAACATCATAAAGCTGCGGACTTAAAAATTTTTGCCAGATCAAGCCCACAGAAAAAAAAATGTTATTAAGGTGAGGTTTCTTAAGAATAACTGACGTGTAAAAATGGAGGGCAATTCGTCCAAGCATTCTGCGTTTATCTACATGACAGGATATCGATTGTTTAGCTTTGTTAAGCTTTAGAAGTTTAAGCTCCACATTAAAAGTGAAGTTTTTGATGAGATAGACCATAATCAAGACTGGACGAAGGTGAGAATGCGTTGGGAGTTACACTTCGCTCGGGAATATACATGTAGCTTTACCATGTGTAAAAACACAATATTATCCTTGCTTACTCGTGGCATTACCAAACGAATTGAAAAATGAAAAATCCATGGAGACTTTTTGCAAAAATGAGAGTCCCTCAATCTCTCTCTATCCACTTTTTAAAAACATTTATTATAACGTTGTATTCCTGTATTTGCTTTAGAAGCTATGACGTAATTTTTTAATTCACAGCATTTGGAAAGAGCAAAATTGCAACGTATTTCAACTTTTAGTCACAGTTACGATTGTTATATAAAGTTCCCTGTCGATTTCTTTCTATCCATCTATTCAATGATCCACTTCCAGTAAATTCACTTTAATCAATCCATCCTTCTATCCATTTATCCATTCATCCACCCTTTTTTTCTATACACCATCTATTTATTTATACATCCGATATATTCATGAATCCTTTCGCTCCTCTATCTATTCGTTAATTTATTTTTCTTTTCTTGTCCTTCTTACTGCATTTCTTCTTTTTCTCTTTTTTTCCTTTTAGCCGTCTATACGACGGGTACACTTAAGAAAAGTTGGCTGATTTAAGCGTTTATCTTACTTGAATTTCCTTTTTTTGTCAACAGATAAGAACATGCTTCCTCTTATTCCATACTCGCTTCTTTTCATTTGCGTGTTAACCTGGAATAATTACGCTGGTTCTTCAATTACAGGTGTGCCTGTTTTTCTGCGTTACTTTTTCGATATCGATGGCATTTTTCGTTACCAAGAGAAAAATTGATAAGGCTATAGAATATCAGGGGAAGTCCAACGCGAAAGAAGATTCTCCATATTTGAAATTTTGACAACCCACAAAGGCGAAAACTTCCTCCATTTTCACGTGAGCGTCAAACTATCCCTGCGGAACCACAGAGTATGACGCAAGAGGATTAGCTACAAGTAGCGAACAAAGTTGCGACCCTCTAAAATCACATTTCTAAAAATCTCCCTTTGAGTCGTTTTCTATAAGTTGAGATAAAAGCAAATGTTCCCCCAAAATATTCAAAGTAACAAAATGAACTTTCGAACACACGATCATCTCGGACTTTTAGCGTCGTCTAGTTTCATTTTTTTCTCATGTTCCTCAAAATTCGTTCCGCGTGTTAACCTGCACACATTATCTAGCTGTATGTGGTGAAAATTAAAGAGCTTTTTTAAAACGAAACTACCCCAAAATGTTTTCGAGAGAATTTGTCCCTAAGAATTTGTCTCTAAGGTGACGCCGAAAAAATGCATAAAGATAATATAACCTGAGTGTTCGTAACATCAAACGCACCGATAAGAGGAAGATTATACGTCACATCAAACAAATTCACCCACAAAATATCCATGGGGTAAATATAAGGCCAGCAATTAATAGCTCTTAGGTGAATACTGACTCCGAAAACAATATCAAACGTAAAAAGAAGGATTATTCACGTTTTCTTCTTTTTTTTTTCCTTTTTTCTTTGAAAGGAATCCAAATACTGTACTATCTATAAATACTTCTTTTCCTTCAGATCCTACAGGTGTCACAGCGCCTCCAGATCCTAAAACTACCATAACTATTCCAGGTAACACATCTTTTGCAGAGGCCCCATGGAGGATACTGAGCCTAATTTACATATTACAAATACATAAATCGTTTTCTATCTACCTTTTTTTGAGGGCAAAGCAGGCCATTCATGTATCTGTGAATGTTAACAAGTGCATTCGCTCTATGTTCTTCAGCACTGCTTCTTTTAACTTCAAGGCAATGTTATGATCTACCATTACTGAGTTGGTGGCATAGTGTCATGAATTTATTCCATTCCAGCTCCACCAAAAATATTGATGCCAGCAGTTGTGCGAGCCTTTGCAGGCGACAAAGTGACATGTTCAGTGACGGGGAGTGTTCCTATACAAACAGCGATACTGAAAAACTCAATAGTATTGGTAAACACAACGAGCATAGCAACTATTGAGCTCCATGAG
The DNA here is from genome assembly GCF_036669915.1 of Pocillopora verrucosa. NCBI lineage: Eukaryota > Metazoa > Cnidaria > Anthozoa > Scleractinia > Pocilloporidae > Pocillopora > Pocillopora verrucosa. The sequence continues at coordinate 13,753,647 of NC_089314.1, forward strand.
GAAGGAAACTACAACTGTGTTGCCACAAGCAAGTATGGAACTGATGAGCAGATGTTCTCTGTGATACTTTTAGGTAGGTTTCAAACAGATGACGAAAACCCTTCACCTCACATCACTTTAGATATGAGACTGCCCTAGAAAGAAAATAACCTAAATTACATTTGGCGTTTCAAAAACCTTCAATTACAGTCAAAAGTAAAGTCTTGGCAAGTGTCGTACCCATCTCATGTTCAAAGCCATATAACATTCAAAGCAAAATAATTAAATTATTTCCAAAACCGCGGTCACTCCAAAAAATGTAAGCCCCATGTTTTTTACAGCAAGGTTACAGAACATTTCTCGTTTTTTTTTTTTTTGTTTTTTGTCTGGTATTTTTATTATTCAGCAAAGGCAAGTGTCCAGCACTGAAAGTTTTTATGTTCTACAACTGCTGAATTTCTTCCTGGTTGTGTTATTTTTCCTTGTTTTATATCTTTCGATACCTCGACCGGTAATAAGAATATTCTACAAAAACACAGTTCAAACTTAACTGCTCCATGTCCAGCGTGGCTGTGGTACATAACACGGAAAAGTTGCTGATAGTAATGTTTACATTTCTTTTTTTTTTCTTCTTCAAGTATCGTAAGCAGCCTATTGAACATATCTAACGCATTTATGTTTTATTTTCTTTTAATATGTATATAGATTGTGGTTCTTTGAAAAATAACTCACTGCAGAGTCCTGGATATCCAAATGAGTATCAAAGTAATCTGGATTGTATATGGCAGGTTACCATTCCTCACGGCATGGCTATGCGGATTCATTTCTATCATTTTGAGTTGGAGGGCGATCTATGTCGGTATGTAACAAAGCTAAAAGAGCTATTCTCTCTTTAATTGTAGACTACTTCGCACAATTGTGTTTCAGCTCAGCATTCATTCATCATTACTAGAGTTGTGCCCACTATACAATCTAATCGCAGGTGCTTAAAGAAGCATAACCTGTGGTGGACCGACACACGGTTCTGACGTCACAACCAGATTTCCTCGTCCTCATTCGATATCAACGTCTTTTGAGATATGGAGTCTCATACACGCTAAGCGACTTACTTTGAGAATTCTCCGTTTCGAAGTGATGGCCATAGGATGCAAAAAAAGAACAAAAACAAAACATGCGCAATCATGCCTGTTAATCAGTCTTTACAGATAAGTTGTAAAATTTAAGGTTACTTCATTAATGTGAATACCTTAAGGTTTCTCTATTTCACAGGTATGACTATGTGGAAATTTCCAACGAGAATAATATAAATTTTGGAAAATACTGTGGAACGCAGACTGGAAAAACAATTGAAATAACTGGAGAATACGCCGTGATAAAATTCCATTCAGACTCAGCAGATCAGGAGAAAGGATTTTCCTTGTTCTTCACTGCTGTTTTACCAAGTACGTGCCATTGGCATTTATCTTTTATAGCTCAAATGGCAAAAATATCTATTATAACTCGTTAATATGACTACCTGAACTTTGGAGCGTGCTAACTAATAAATGTAATAATAATAATAATAATAATAAATAACAAACGATGCTGGATATCCTGCATGTCAAGGACGTGAGAGTAATCAAAGAGTTCAGCAGTTCAAATGTACTCCTTTGTTTATAAGATTCTACACACGCTCTCATAGGTCGATAGGTGTTTGGATGAGTGTGTGTAAAAACAGATGTAACCTCATGCCTGCCCTGGCTGAGTTTGGTATATCCCCACCTTTTCATGTTTCTCACTTTGTATATCTCCAAAAACAAATTACTTAGGTACTATGCTGTTACACTATTTTTCCAATATACCCCAGGTTTTGGACTTAGCTTAATGTTCTGCACTAAAAGACTCTAACTAATTTTCACTGAAAGGTCCTCCTGTCATATCGATGCCTGTTGTGGAGCGTGCCTTCGTGAGCGAAGAAATGACATGTTCAGCGACAGGAAGTCCTCCTATACACACAGCAATATTAAAGGACTCAACAGTATTGGTAAATACTACAAACTTAGCCACGGTTCGCTTCCGTGAAGAAGGGAACTATTCCTGTGTGGCCACCAGCAAGTATGGGACTGATGTGCAGGAGATAGTAGTGATACTTCCAGGTGAGCCTGAAGCCAATAATCACGATCACTAGTTCATATTCATTTAGGTAATACAGAAACTAGTATAGAGCACCAAGTTTTCTTACTTGCACTTTACTGGCGTTTAGTTTACGACAGTGCTTACAGCAACTTTTGCTAAAATTAATAGATAAACCCTATATACACCCTTCATTTCGTCCTATCTGACTGTTTTGATATTTTCTTAAACCTTTCTTACCCCGCCCCCCTCGAAACAATGATGCATTTTCGTTATTTAACCTGCCGCTGGAGATAAAATATTGCTTAAGGGTATAATAAAGTGTATGAATTTTATTAGCTCTCATAGAGTCAAACGACTCTCAAAAGAGGTCAATTTTTAAAAACATTTTGTTTCAGCTACTTGAAAAGTGATTCAAAATGAATTCGATAACTTAAGTTAATTAATTACTGTACCTAAAAAAAAACCAACATCATACCGCAAACTGAATAATAGAGGGATAAATATCAATATGATATTCAGAAAGAAACAATAACTTCAAAATATAATATTTGAAGAAGGAAAAAATGGTAAAACTTTCCGAGTTTATGCCGAGATTAGGGAGCTTCCAAACAAATTTCATATTTTATATGACGGAAAAGCAGTTGTTGATAGCCGATGTTTTCATATCTCTTGGTTATTTATAGTTGTCTTTTCCCAGTATCTACCTTAGTTCGTTTAAGTATATTGAGTAGAACTTGAAACGCATTTTAAGCGATAACTATCGTTCCTATAGGTTGTGGTTCCTTGAGAAACAACTCACTACAGAGTCCTGAATATCCAAATTCGTACCCAAGGAATATGGATTGTTTATATCAGGTTATCATTCCTCAAAGCATGACGATGAAAATTTATTTCGAAGATTTTGCACTAGAGGAAGCGTCCTTATGCAGGTATTAAAGGTTTCAACACGTCTAGTACCCTAGTATAGTGCCAGTTATTGAATGCTTAGAGCTCCCCTCCCCCCCACCCCCGGTATCTATACCTTTATCAGAGGACCACCTTGCCGTCAACTCCAAAATTTAAAACAACGGCTAGGATAAGAAAAACAACCTTCAACGTTCTTCTACATCTCCCGCCGAATATTCTTTAGTCTTCGTCTATTTCTATTTTTTCAGCTTCAAATAATTTTAACAATAAGGATACGACACCAGTGACGGTGAAAACGGCAACGACAGCGGGAACGACAAAGACTACCAAAAACGAAAATGACGAAGGTAACGGCATCTGCAAAGATAAAAAAAACGATAGCGACAACGAAGACGAAAATGAAAATGATGACGACGACAAAAACAACAGCAAAGATGTCAACGTTAACGAGAACAAGGACAATGATAATTACAACGTCCATGACAACAATAACGATATTCACCATGCTGTCGGTGACTGTAATGATGACGAGAATAAACATATCAATGATTGTGATTATGATGTTGATGACAATGATGGAGACAATAACTCGAAGGGTTTATTTTACAAGGGCTAATGCAATGATTTTATGATTACGAAAAATATTTTAAGTTATATATATTAAACTATATAATTGCTGTTATTAAAATTCAAAAGGAAAACTGTAAAAACTATTGGAAAAAGGTACCTTAGGAGCGTCTTTATTTTGCAGAGATGACTTTGTAGAAATTTCCAATCAGAATAACTTCACATTTGGTAAATACTGTGGAATACAGACTGGAAGAACAGTTGAAGTATCTGGAGACTACGCGATAATAACATTCCACTCTGACCTATATGGTCAGACAAGAGGATTTTCCCTGCTGTTTACGGCTGTGTTACCTAGTGTGTACACTAAGTGTTTATCTTTCAATGTTCCGATAAAAAATATGTATATTCCTCAAACCGATTCCTTGAAACTTTATCCTATAGGTTATTTTGTTCGCGTGATTTATACATCGAGCTTCAAAAAAATTATGCATGCAATGGCACATTAAATGATATTCACGGGTTATTTATTACACAAGGATATCACAAGTAAAACTTATTAATTGTGCTCTCAAAGTTCTCAATTGACACCAATTTCATTGTTTTAAGGTCAGCCCGTGTACAGGTATTTATTTCGGGAGGAAGTTTTAAGTAGGATGAACTGATATTAAACAGAGGTAGATTTAGGTACCGTCAAACAAAAATGCGGAAGGACGATAACGTTAACCTACGACCCAAAGAATATACTTCATAGTAAGATGAGCATTATAGATGCAAATTTTATCAAAACTTGACGCCCAAAGAATGCTTTGGCAGGTAATAACCCAGTCGTTTCATTTCCCCATGTGACTTACTCTTGTGTTCAACAGGATGCTTCATTGTTACTTGTAATATTTCTTCATTATGCATTTCTTGAAGGTCCTCCAAGCATATCGATGCCAGTTCTTGTGCGAGCCTTTCCAGGCAATGAGGTGATGTGTTTAGTGACGGGAAGTCCACCTATACACACAGTGATTCTAAACGACTCGATTCTACTTGTGAACACAACAAACACAGCATCTTTTAAGTTCCTTAAGGAAGGAAACTACTCTTGTTTGGCGACCAACAAGTATGGATCTGTCTTTAGAGTCTTCACTGTTCTAGGTAAGTCTCTGACTAAAGGCCGTTGATCACCTCAAAGACACCAATGAAGCAAATAAACCTAAAGGGAAATTAAACAACTTAGTTCTTAGGTTGATCCATTCTATCCAAGTATGGAGGTACGTCCTGGAGTTCTCAATCAGTTAACTTGATCCTTCAGTCCTGGTTTGGGGCCAGTTTGCTTCGAATCACTTAAAGATTTACTCATTTCAATTTTTAGATAAGAGGGAGAATGCAAAATGTCAGTTTTGATAAATGACTACTAAATGAATATTTTCTTAAACCATGAAGTAAGTAGATTTTAACTTTCCATTAGGCCGGCTGAAGTAACAAAATCGCCGGTTGGGAATTAAAATTTTTGCATTTTCGAGGAAGATAGCTTTTTCAATAATTTAATCTTCTTGTTATTGTTGCGATTACCACGTTTCTTTTTCTCTTTTTCACTTGGCTTTTTTAAGATGTCGTTCTTGCTTTAAATTTTTAATAATTTCTTTTAAGATTGCAGACCCACCTGTTCTTTCGGATTAAGATTTTATGGCTGGACTCTTTCCTGTACCAACGCAACACCTTCGTATCTTATGGACTGCCTTCCGGAGAGAACTGAAAACCTGTAACTTTGTTTTATGAGATTTCTTACACAACTGATCAACATTGCTTTCCTTACAATTTTATATCTTGGCTATTCTGTTTCTCTTTTTTTTTTTTTTGCTTTTTTTGCTGTAGATGTGTTTTTGATAGTGGGCGTGCATCCCTCTAAGAATCCTAGTTCGTTGTCCATGTTGGTGCAATTGGTGCGAAATATTACACAAATCATCCTATCTGCCCTACGGAAATATGGATACCTTTGGAAAAGGAAAATGATTACATGGCCTTCCGGGTGATATATACTTTTAATGTTACAAAATTCCCTTTTATAACCAATTCTCTTTGTTTTGTGACTTTAATTTTCAATAGGAATTTATCTTCAAACGCAATCAAATTTCTTCCAGTTGGATTGTTTGCTGCTGCAGCGATCGGGCTGAAGGACCTGTAAGTGCAATTTGACACACCTAAACTCGCCAAATTTTACTCAGTGAATTGCTATCTCTTTATGCCGCGATTTAATCCTAATATTGAATACAATGATGGTGTTTATCACTTAAATATCCTGTCATTTACAAAAACAAGGTGAAGCTACAGTATAAATACGAGTCATAAGATCTGAATAGGTTTAAGAAAAATCAAGTAAAAAAAAATAAAAATGCAACAAGGAGTAAAAACGGCCAAACGTGACAAACGAAGCCTTTTATCTTGCTAACTTAAATTTTACGTTTACAGAGATTTGTCTTCAAATGCGATCACCTCTCTACCAGAGAAAGTGTTTGCCAAGCTAAACAGCCTTCGCAATCTGTACGTATTATGAAAAATGCCAATTTTACCTTGTTAAATATTCTCTTTAAACAATTATTGAGAAGCAATTTTAAAAGTAGATAATAAGAAACAATAAATGAATATTTTAAGCTATTCCGTTTTGTTTGAATATATTGGAGACTTTGTTTACTTTTGCCACTATTCATTTAATTTCGTTTCATTTCATTAAACATTTTTTTACCTTTGGAATAGTAACAATGTTAAAACTTTTTCCTGTTTTTTCTGTGTTCTTCTACAATTTTCCCATAAAGTTAAGCTACATTTGTTTTCCTTGGGTAACAATTCGATTTTTCCGCAGGTTTTTATCTTCAAACGCCATTACCTTTCTCCCTAGAGAATTGTTTGCCAATCTGACAAGGTTGAGGCATCTGTAAGGAAAAGTTGATATACCTTAGCTTACTCTACAATATGTTCAATGCATAATGTAATACAGCACCACTTTTGTTCTACGAAATGTCTGGATTGAGCGGTAGTGTCAATTATTTCAATATATTGTAGTTTAATTAAACAGTGTCAAGCGAAAGCACTAAGCATGGCACCTAGATATACTTTAGTGTATGGATTTGACAACTTTACCAAAAAGACGACCAGAAAGAACAGGGAATGGAGCATAAATGATAGAAATAGACAAAAGTACATTTAAATCCTACTAATCTGGATATTATTTTACAGAGATTTGTCTTCAAATGCTATTACTTTCCTACCGGAAACAGTATTTGCCAACCTAAACAGCCTTCATACTCTGTGTGTATCATAACTATTTTTTCCATCACAATTTTGAACGTCTCAAACATTTTGAATCATTGTCTAGTTTCGATACTAAACTATAAATGGGTGGAAAAAGTCTTGACACGCTTTTCTACTTTTTGAATTTTTTCCTACTTATTTCATTTATCTCCCCTTCTTCCCATTTCAATGTGGCCTTGTTTTTACAAAGTTGTCAAAGTTGGGAAAGGGAGGACTTTCAAGTAACTTATTAGAGATGAATTACAACATTTCGGTTTATTGTGTAGGGTGTTGTAGTTGTTTACCACTCAATAAAATGTACAAAGTTATCGACAAACTGGGTATTTTTTTAATGCCAACCGATTAAACGCTTTGCTATTATTGTGTGTCCTTTTACAAAATCCCCTTCATGGCAAAGCTTTATCTTATTTAATTGGCTAAGACATTAATTTTTTTCACAGGAGTTTATCTTCAAACAGTATCGCTTCTCTTCCTGACGGATTATTTTCCGACCTAACCTTCCTAGAGAACCTGTATGTCAAATTTGGTAGACCTTAGCTTCCCCTGAAAAATGTTTTGTGCATACAATTAGACATTCCACCTTTACCCAATGCGAAGTTTCGTTCATGCGACTACTAGTTCAAAATTTCTGAATTGGGTGAAATGTTGTTATTCGTTATCCAACATAATATCATCTGCTGCTATTCACTCGACCTCCGTCCTTTTGCTCTCCCACACAATGTGTTTTCTGTTCTTTAGGGCGCACAAGATTCTTGAAGCTTAATCATAGTGCTCTTCAGTTTTTTGCGTAATTCTTTGTGCTATTATTCGCTTAGGCTACCGGCAATCATGCTGAGTATTTTTTTTTATTATTTCCTGGTATATCAATAGTCTATAAGATTGGAATGCTGACATATTCATATGCCTTGCTATCATTTTCGAATTCTTCGTCCTATCATCAAATACCGATGGTATAAGAAATTATTTTTGTCTTGCTAAGTTAATAAAAATCTCCTCAGGGATTTATCATCAAACACTTTCACCATTCTTCCAGAAGGACTGTTTGCTAAATTGACCCGACTGAAGACACTGTAAGTGAAATTAAGTATATCTTAACTTATCTCATGAAGCACAATTGGCTTACCCAATTACATGTTCCCTTCATACCATTCTATGATCAAAATTTCGGAGCTGGATGAAACGATTTTTTTTATATTTTTCTGATATAATGTAGCCTCATCAAGTAATGTCGAGCGAAAAAAATGCACAGAATATACCACCGGAACACCTTATGATGTTCCTGGATAGCAGCTTTACAACAAATTGGAAATGTTAACCGAAATATATGGGGGCGAACATAAAGAACCGAACTTTAAATCTCGCATTGATTGATAAGATGTTACTTTAAAAGGGATTTGTCTTTTTACGCCATTGCATCCCTACAGAATTAAGTGTTAGCCAAACTAACGAGCCTTAAGGATCTGGGCATACTATGAAAAACCTTGATTTTACCCTATGAAAAATGTACTTCTCACTAGTGTTACGAATTTATATAATAACTTTGTAGTTTGAACAATTCGATTTTATTTCAATATGTTGAATGCTTTGTTCTCTGGTAAATTTATTTTCCGGCGTTCCATTTTATTTGATGATAATATCAAATCTTTCCAGTAATTTCTGTGTTCTATCATGCCAGTAAGATTACCTTTTAAGAAAGGATATCTTGTCATCCTGACTTACCTGATTGTTGTTGTTGTTGTTGTTTACAGGCATTTATCTTCAAACCTGATCAATTCTCTGTCAGAAGAAATTTTTCGCGAGCCGAACTCGCTAAAATACCTGTACGCCTTTTTAGAAATACATCAGCTTACCCTATAAAAAGTTCATTTCTTACGAAGATACATACCACCTTTACTCAGTACAATGTTTTTTCACGCAACAAATTGATTTTTTTATTCGGACTTAATGAAAAGATGGCTTAAACCGAAACGGCAAATGCTTAATTGACTAAAATAGACATCACAATTTCGCAGAATGTCTCGTAGTTCATCTCCTAGCAGGCTTCAGTGTCTTCAACTCGCAACTTCGTGAGTAAAAATTTCAACTGCCACAGGAGTTGCTAACCTCAGCGCACCCCACATTTGTTCACAATTACGCGATCTCATAGCGCGATTTGGTCAACTATCATAACTATCAAGAGCCGTTTGAACGTAAACATGATAGGGAATGAAAGTTTAGACTATCATCGATGATCCTCAATTTAGCTGTGTCAAATATTTTTATGATACTTGATTATTTTGCCAGCGTTTCGAATCATTAAATAACTCGTTTCCTATGAAATGGCTAAAACTTCAAACGATTCTCTTTTCTATCATAACATCCACATATCATGAAGCATCACTTGTTATCTTAGTTCAATGAGTTGATTTATCCACAGGGATCTATCTTCAAACACCATCGCCTTTCTTCCAGAAGGACTATTTACCAAGTTGACCATGTTGCGACACCTGTGAGTGGAAATTGATGTACCTTAGCTTACCCCATTTAATGTTTTTTAAATACGAAGTCTCCTACCAGCTGACAAGGAAATAATTTGTTACTGCGTCAATCTAGTTTTGATCCTGAGATGAATCTAGTGATGAATTTATTTTACCGTCCGTGACGAGCCAAACTCGCTGAGCTAGTGGCGTTATTTTGCACAGGTATTTGACTTGAAAAAACATTTACCAACTGAAAAATCCTTTAGTCTCAGTGCCTATTATGGAAAATATGAACTTGACTTCATGAAGCATTTTGTTTTCTTATGATAATGATCTTATACTGAGTGTCTGATTTCAAAAATAAATCCATAACATTAAGAATGATAAATTTGTAACAAATAACTTTTCTGTCGTTTTCTGGGTTGTATCATGAAATTCCCAAAATCATAAAGCATTACTTATCTTTCACAGATATTTGTCTTCAAACGCTATCACCTTTATTCCTGAGGGAATCTTTTCCAAGCAGACCGAGCTGTTTTTACTGTTCGTAAAATTTGATATAGCTTAGCTCTCCTGTCCGTTGATTGATCACATACCAACACTGCCCAAAGAAATGTCCCCCTCATATCGCCAATTGCGTAACTAGGTGTAATGATGGTATTTATTTTCCCTTTATTACGTCATTACATCAATCGGAGCACGACACTATAATCCACTGCAATGCTCCACATTGACAGGTTTAGAAAAACCCAATAAGGGGAAACGGGAATCAGAGTTAATGACCCAATACGCTTCAACAGATTTTGACTCTCGTTACCTTAAATCTTACTTCAAAGGCTTTCTGTCTCAAACGCTATTTCTTATCTACACAAAACATTTTGCCAACTGAACCTATTCTCTTCCGTATGATACTTCCGTAACTTCATGATTATAGTAGAATAGATCTCCTTTGATAAATTCCCTATATTATAGAGCAGTGTACTTCTTTTGCATAGGTAGTCGATTTTTTTCCTCAGGGAGTTATCTTCAAACGCCATCACCTCCCTTCAAGAGGGATTGTTTGAAAGACAAACCAAGCTGAATCACCTGTATGTGAGATTTGTTATACCTTAACTTACCTTTTAAAATCTATGCAGTTTTACATTTAAACTAGGGCTCTTGCCTCTTCTTTTCACTAGTTTTGTTCTTTCCAGCTTCCTATTTGTTTACCTTACATGCTTTGCCATTAATATTTGTTTTCATTTTATTCCCCATATCACACTTTCATTAGACTGGAATACCTAAAGTGACACTGGTTATCCGTTGGCTGTGTTAATTATAATGATTGTCTTGTTTTCCATGATGTTATTACTTCCATCGAGTATCACCAGTCATCTTCAAGCAATAACGTTCGTCTACGGTCGTCATGACTAAGTGGTCGCATTAGCTTCAGTCCCTTCGCTCACGAAGGAAAAAAGGCGACTGCGTACAGGCAACTCTTCATGTGATACTTAATCATAAAGTCGGAACTGGAACTAATTTTGCTTCTTATAACTCCAGTATCACAGAGAGAGAATTCACAAGGAATATGACCATTATACACTTTTTCTGATAGCTTGATTACTTGATTTTTCTTCAGATATTTATCCTCAAACGGTATCACCTCTCTTCCAGAAGGACTGTTTACCAAGATGATCAGGCTGCAAGAACTGTGCGTGATACTCTCCATAATGTTCTGCGCATAAAATGAAACACTCCAACTTTACTCTATGAAATGTTCCCATGGAACGAAATGTTAATTCCACTTGCGTAACCGGATGTTATAGATACCTCTTACTATCCTTCTTCATAGTATTTCACAAAGTTTCGGCGACGATGAAATCATCTAGTTCTCGACTGGGGTTATCTTCGTCGTGCTCGTCTTTCTCTATTTGTTCTTTTTCTTCGTTTGCGTGCTCTTCCTCAAAATGTTTTCAATTTTTTCCTCAACATTTTGGCGATCAAAAAAAACTATTGAAGTTAGGGGGCCGTACAATGAAACACGGCCCGCTAAATTGGCCAAACATAGCGCACTTACTCACTGAGATATAATAATGGTATAGTAACTCCAATATAACTAAATTAACGCCATCAAGGTCAAGAGGACACATAAACTATGACACTGTTGTAGATTATATGTTAAACCACTTAGATAGGTGTACAACAACTTCGATTTTACTTCAAAAGCTAGATATCTGTAAACGTTATTTCTAATCTACCACAAAAAAATATTTGCCAACTGAGCCTATCTTTTCCTATGTCCTACTTAAAAATCTTCATCTACCTCGTTCTACCCTATAATTTTTTTTTGTGCTTTACTTGTTTTTCGTCGAGTTACTTAATTCTTCACAGGTATTTGTCAAAAAACGCTATCACCTCTCTTCCACAACGACTGTTCATCAAGTTGACCAGGCTGTATGACCTGTATGTAAAATGTATTACGCCCTGGTTAATCCTACACAATGTTCTATACGTGCTGAGACGAGAACCAACTTTACCCCACGAAACACTCTTTTCGGAGCCCTATTTAATATCAGTGGCGAAATTATCTTAACATGTGCCAATGGTATTACGGTATAATTTAACCGACACAAAGTACACAACAATCATACAAACTCAACTACTTAATAACACAACTGTAATATTCTAATCATGGGGCGATTCCTAGAGGCGGTACAGTATTTATCCCTCACAAACTAATTTAGTCTATATCTTAACTCACCACTGACACAAACTCACAGTTTTCTCCAAAGTTCCATAGAATGAACAAACTTCCACAGTAGTTCTCTCCCAGTATAGCTTTCCAAGCAGTCGGTCACTCCTGACGATAACAACTACTAGTGCTACACGACTAAGTCCTTAGATACATTTACATAGTGATGTAGAACATGCCGAGAGCTTACAACTCAACAAATTTCATCAAATACATTTCAGCATGAATAAGCATTCTAGAAATTTATCTTTACCGATATTATTCACGACTGGTTTTTATCATCCCACCACTACTTCATTCTAAAAAGTAGGGTAAAATAATGCGCAAAATATGACACCATAATATATTGTGGCATTCCGGTTGGACTTGTTTATAACAATGCAAATACAGAAATCAAATCTGTTTCTACACCCATAAAATATGAAGCATTATTTTCTATTCAGTCACGTTATTTCTTTTTCCACAGGGATTTATCTGATAATGCCATCACCTCTCTTCCAGAGGGCCTTTTTGCCACGCTAATCAGTTTGCGGTTCCTGTAAGTAAACTTCGATACACCTCAGTTTTCCGTACTAAATTGTTTGTGCACTATGAAACATATCTAGTTTACTCAATCCAATCTTCTCTGCGCACCAATATTTCGTTTTTGTATTGAAACTAGAAGGCTGACATAAGTTAAGCGAACGCTGGGTCATAACAGTGAAATACTGTAAAGGATTGGGTTGGCTTTCTTTGGATTATTTTTGTTTTCCAATATCTTAAATAAAGGTTGTGATCGAAGACAGTTGCAACCGAAAATAAGATTATACTTTTTTCGTTTGAGGAAAAAATCGTCTCTAGAAAGGAGTATCCTCAGAAAAAATCTGATACTGACAGCGCTTGAGAATCAATGCATGTCTACATTATATGTTTCTCTCAGTTCTTAACAATGTCAAACGCATCACTTTCAGAACCTTACTACTTTTTGTGATATAAAACAATTTTCCAATTCCTCCACGTTTTTTAATTTTTACTGTCACTTGTTGACCATACTCTTGTTGATACGGCTAGATTCCTCAATAGAAACAACCTACAACGTATTCCTCCACGAGCCTTCTATGCTTTGGAATTCATAAGTGTAATGTAAGTGTACACCAATACGCTAATTCTTTCAAAAATAATTACCGTCAGGAATTAGTGCAGCCCTCTCATGTCTTCATACTCGACAGCTTCTGTTGTCCAGTATGTTTCTAAGTTATTTTCGTGTCGGGGAGGATGCGCAGAGGCAAATTTTGGAGTCGCACGTAGGAAGTTAAGGTCCATTGTTATTGGTCTTCATAAAAATTTCACGTAACTCACACACCTCTGTTATCTTGAATATACGATTACCTTAGGCAATATCAAATGTTTTTTTTATCCTGTCTTCATTAAATCATTCATCAAGTGCATTATCATTACTCTCATTAGTGAGTATGGTGACGTTGATTACCACAACACAACGATAACGACGATCGATGTATATTATGGCGATGAAGATAGCAGTAATGACGATGAAAATAACATCAATCTTTTTATCGTTTACGTTTAGAGCACTATCCGATAATCCCATACAGGCAATTGGGTCGGAGGCATTTCGTTTCCGCAGCCCCCTTACCACTCGATTGTAAGTTATCTTAATCATAAGTTCTTGTATTCCTCACCGAGAAAAAAAACCTCTCCTCAATTAATTTCAAACATCAGATTTTCAAATTAACCCTCGGAAGCTTGTTTTACCTTTGGTGTGAAATAATCCACAACAGTTTTGGTTTATGCATAACAGTTACGTTCATGGAGCCGTGGCGCATCATCTTCCATTTCGAGATGTTTTTGTCAAACTACTCTTTCACGGCTTTTCTGATATATTTGGAAATTTTTGTTTAGCTATTATGGATATCTGTTTTATACTGAGAAATGTCACGCTTCTCCCTTCTTGTGCCATAGGTTTATGTCCACAAATTTTTGAGCAATTAACAGTTTAGCTGACATTATAGCTGAGTGAACAAAAATCGTATTTATTAATTATCACAAATCCACAAATACTCCTCTTACACCGCTAAATGTAGCATTTTTAGCTTACATGACCTTGTACAGGTCCTGTTGTTTCTAAACTAATAGCTGTGTTTTAACAGATTTCTTTTGCGAACAAACGTGAAAACATTTAATTCAGGATCCTTTGTGAATCTCAGCGTCCACGGTTTTAAACTGTAAAGTATCCAACGAGTGTTTAATGAAGATTAACCCTATTAATATGAACTCAGGGAACCTCTTATGCTCCTCTTCTGGAAAGTTGTTGGCGCATCATTAGCTTCGTGTCAATCCCATCTTCCTCATCGGGATCGATCTCATTATCCGCATCAGTCATAATGCCACTAATATGATATGATAATTCGCAAGTGGAAATACCATATGGGTGCAGTTGAATGAGTTGATTTTGTAACTGTTTATTTTACGGTAGCACCTGCGCACGGTAAATCCGTCTTTTGCTGAAGGCAATTCTATATTAGGACATACTATGCGTAAATGTCTCATCGTAACGGATAATCTCTAACGATCAGACAGATCTCCACCGTAGGAATTTTCAGTTAAGTCTGCAGTGGACCATAAACGTTTTCCTGCAAGCATTCCTTCACTCATGAGCCACAATGTTTCCATACCCTTAGACATAAGTCACTTAAAGTGCCTATGACACGAAATTTATTTTTGCATTTTCTGGTTTATAGCTGGATTTAAAATTAAAAATAATCGACCTTACGCCTTGCGAGTTCTCCTTGACCATTTTTTTTTCGCATTGAAAGTACGATTTGACGGCCAAATACTGTCCCCATTAAAAGCGCAGCCAAAAAGATCATGTTACATAGTTGTGACGTAGAAAACTGTAAAGACATGTCGGCAACTATGGTGGAGAAAGGAGAAATCTAGAAGAAAGGACGAACGTATTACATGGACGGAGGACCAAATGATGTTAACTTAAAGAATAGTACACATATACCAGGTATTTCTATACATTACATTCCAAAGGATGTACCTACACGGCCAAATGGACGCGTTCCGATCGTCGAGATCGAGGAGATTTTACTCTTCACTGTTGTCGGTCTTATGCTCCGTACCGACTCCGAAGACGCTTGTTACGAACACATACCATTAGTGAAATCAGGGGAAGATAACCAAAGAATTCAGCTAAAAAATGTTGATTGAGGGGCTTTTTCCCACGTCGTACACGATTGTTCAACATTCGTTTCGGCTGATATTTCGCAGGCGAAGAATGATGAGCTTCTCATTGCTGTTTATTTCACGCACTCGAGATGTACTCATACTCCTTGTCTTTCCACATGACTACATTTGTGCATTTCTTATTGTATGAAAATCCTACCAATTGTAGTTTCCGTGGTATTTCAATAACCGAAATGCATCATCTGTAATGGTGACTGTAAACTCAATCGTTTTCCGTTCGGTTTGGCCGACTCGTCGATCGCGACGATACCCTCTGCCTCTGCCGATGACTTCTCGGTGAAAAACCATTGTGCCTCGTTATGCAGATGATTCTTTCGTCAAAAGTTAGCTTTTGGTTTACCGAGGAAATTTCTCTACAGCAACGAAATTCTAGAGAACTGACCGAGGGAAACCTTCGCCGCACATAGTATGAAGGAATAAAACTTTATGGCAACAGAAACGAACACAGCTACCCATTAGTAACATAGATTTTGCCATAGAAAAAAAAACATAAACGCAACAAACTAAATGTTCAGTAACGGGAATTTTTCGCCTAAGCTTGACCTGAACACCGCAGGCGAGAAACTGTCTTTGTCAGTCTTAGTCGAAATCTTCGTTTGATGCACGCGGTTCTAAGCTAAACATTTTGGCAAAAAAATTGTGTCATAAGTACTTTAACATTTATAGTCAACAAATTTTTATACACACTTTCCCCTGACGCCTTTTTTTTTTCCTTTTCAATTAAAACAGCAAGCGTGAATACTTGTACTATTGTTTGTGCTTCTGTTTCAGCAATTTGTGGGGACAAACTCCTCGGAAAATAGCATACTACTATAACAACGAGACCATGCTAGAAATATATCTGTCAGTATCATATTTTCAGTGATCAAGAACATAAAGCTAGCAGCCGTCGGTATGAGCTTTCACGTAACGAACGCTCAGATGACGTCAGGTTATTTTGATAGACTACCTATAGACCACTTATTTCCCAAATGGTTCTTGGATCACCCAGAAAAATTTATTGTCTTCTTAAAATTTAGTTTAAAAGCCAGGTTTTTTGTGCACTTCACCAACAATTACATTAAACACGAATAACTGTTTCTTGCGTTATAGGTAAGGCAACACTAACCTGATATACAAGTAACTCTTGACTGCATTTAGTGCCCAGTAACCAACTTCGTTGTTCAATTTTATTCCAAGGAATCCCAGCGAATCACACATAGCAGTTCTCGAAGTCACTTCTAGTTATTTTGGCTTCATTCGCTTACAAAAAGCTTTGTCAGGGATGGGTTTTACACATACCATCAATCACTCTAGCCGCCAAAGTCTATTTCGACTGTGTCCACTAGGAACGTTTTCAGCGGGATATGGGAAGTGTTTTCCATGTCCTCCAGGTATGTGATCGTCTGATTAACATTGAATTTTTTTTTTTTTTCGATGGACACAGCTCTAAGACGCCCTATTGAATTCATAAACCACCATTAGCGAACGTTACATAAACTCCAATAGCAAATAGTAGGCACGGAGCCTTTCGAGTCAGTACAACCCCAGTCATCGGAGAAAACACGGAAGCAGTCAACTAGACCAAATATTTTCAAATCATAACTCAACAAAAGTCTCCCAATGAACTGGTACGCAGTAGCCACTCTCCGAAAGTACAAAATTAGATTGTATTGCTTACCACAGAGTCCTGACAATCCGTTAGTTATGAAACATGGAATAATCCTTTTTCGATTCAAATATACGTTTTATTTTATATTAGTACTTTGGTATTACAATTGTTTAAGGGGTAATCATATCATTTTTAATGTGCAGCAGTCTTCAAGCTTGCAAGTTCTTACTTTCACACAATTATTTGTCATTTTAGTAATAACTTTAACTTTACTGTCCCTACTTTCCTTTGCCTCGGCTTTCCATCCTTTGCATCAAATGAATTTCAGGTGGATTTTACTCCGACACTCTTGGTTACGTTGCGGAAAGCTGCAAGAAGTGTCCAAATGGATCTTACGTTCCATTCGACAATACACCTGGAAAATCAATTCGGGATTGCAAAGCGTGTCCCTTAGGTAAGTAACAACACTGTTGGCACCTAACTTTTATCAAAGCTTGTCCGTCCATAACTCACCTCAAAAGTGGCTCTCGATAAGTCAAATACGTGACTAGTGGCTATGAATTGGTGAGATGAGATTAGAGATAGTAACTCTGTGAAGACCACCCCTCGTGGACTCAGAGTTTGGTTTGTGACGAAACTGAGGGATTTTATCAGGTCTACATAACTCTTAAAATCACAAGTAAAGGGCAAACAAACGCTTTACCTTGACAAAGCTGTCGGTCTTCATTAACACGTGTAACAACAGCAATAGAGTTCTTCCATCTCGTACACTTGATTAGCTTTTACTGTTTGCACACCAAATCGAAAGAAGTTTACATGACGGAAGATTTGATCCAGAGTGTGTTCAACTCTCTGCGCACAACCAAGCGCGAATGAATTGTATTTTTCACTCTCTGCATTAAACTTGAACTTGAACGCCTCCAGCTTAAACCCTAAGACCTGTCAAATACTCTGTTGATCTGCAGGTTCAGGGTCGTAGGTAGGTTCCGTTTGAAACCCTTTGGAACCGTTTGAGTTTCTCTTCGTGATTTTTTGTTCACGTATTTGCCTGGTGATGTATGGCCATAGCCTGGAGTTATGTTGGAAGAGTTACATGAAACCCAAAATGAATACTTATAAGACACGACCCCCTTGTCTACGGAGTGATTCGCAGTTAAAAAGTGCTGGAAATTCATATCTAAGGGATATGAATGTATTTTCAAATTCTCGAGATAAGATTTCGATGGTGAAGACGTTCATTTTACATTTCTTTCTTATGGCCTCCACAACTTTGCAGCTACTAAACCGGATCCCTACATTTGAGTGTTTGATCGTAAATCTGACACATTTAGTTATATATCTCGTTTGGCCAAGGGAAATCGCATATAAGGAATGCTCTGAAAGGAAATTGATTTACCAATGAGAAAAATCTGTTTGAAGTTAATAAATTTTAAAATTAAATCAGGAACTTTGTTTTTCGTATTGCAACCAAATGTACTATAGAAAAAAATAACTGAAGTTATTTTATAAGGAAAAATTTTCATATTGCTACGGGTTAATACAAAACATTAAGTTCAAGAATCGATAAGCCTTGAAACGATGCATTTGATGTATATGACTAGCACCTTTTTATGTTAACAAACATGTGTTAAAATAAACTCTTCAAGTTATATAACCATAAATTTATTCTGAGAGCGTCTCGTACCGCCCGCTGTGCTAAGGCTTTCTAAACGTACGGATGTCAGCAGTAAGCAAGAAAGAAATGGAAAAATTTCTTACATCTAACCCATTGTACTGGTCGTGAGGCAGTTATAGCACTGTTCCGAAGAAATTTGAAAATAAGGCCAAATCTGAATTGAACAATACTGACGCCTTTGTAAATTTTAACAGGAACTGGTACTGACTTTTTTGCTGGATATCGCGCTTGTCCGTGTTTGAAAGAGTTTTATCGGACAAATCGATTCGCTGAGTGTCGCAAATGTGGCAACGGAGGACTGATATGCCAAGATGACTATGCGTCCTTAAAATCCGGATTTTGGTGGCAGTGGCGAAACGAGACATTAAAAAATCACTACCAGAATTTCATACAAAATCTCTTGGCGCCTTCTCCAAGGCTGGATAACTTTTCCGTGCAATATCCGTATGCTATCCCCACACCTTACAGGTGCCAAGAAGAGGAATCTTGCGAAGGAGGCTTGGACTCGCCATGTGGAAAAGGGTATGAAGGTCCACTTTGTGCCGTTTGTAGTTCAGGATATCACAAGCGACTGCAGTCCTGTACAAAATGTCCCTCTAAGGCGTGGATTGCAGCACAATTGTCGATTATCCTGGTACTTTCATTTCTGCTTCTTGCTTTTCTGATGTGGAAGAGAACAACCAAATTGGAAAAGGACCAAGGTCACCATCTCATAAATGTGTTTTTTTCAAGGCTCAAAATACTTATTGGTTTTTATCAGGTCACTCACGGCCTATTAGAAGTGTTCTCGTTCATTGATTGGCCAGACTCATTGCAAGCGGTCGCCACATACTCTGGAATATTTCAATTGAATTTGCTTCAGATCGCACCGGTTCAGTGTCTATTTTCAGGGTTACAAGTGAATGCCTTTGGAGAATTGCTTGTGTTATTAACACTGAATTTGACTGTCACCATTGCCTTGGGGACAAGTTACGTTATCTATAAGACAATCATCATGAAGAATCATAGTCTACAAGACGAGGAAAAGTCGACAAAAATCTCCCAAACAAAACAGCTTGTTTACAAAAATCTGTTTTTCTTTTTGTATGTGACATATCTGAGTACCCTTTCTAAAACAGCCAGTGTTATTCCATTTGCCTGCCGAAAACTCTGCAGAGATGACAGGGAGGAGATGTGTAGAGAATACGCTAAATCGGATTACAGCATCCAGTGCCAAGGATCAATATACAACTATTGGCTGATCCTGGCATACGTTTCGGCCGCCTACATCTTTTCCTTGCCTGCTGCTTCATTTATTATACTTTGGAGGCAACGAAGAGTGATGCCATCCAACACAGAAAGTAATAAGGATTCTGACACGGAAGTGATTGAGGGGTTGACGTTTCTTTTTCAAAACTATAAGCCCACCTCGTGGTACTGGGAACTAGTCGAAATGTCTCGTAAAGCTGTTCTTACGTCTGGCCTTATCCTCGTGGGAGAAGAGCGCAGGTCCTATATTGGTTTAGCGTGGGTCGTGGCTGGTATGTATGGAATGCTTTTCTCCTGGATGAAACCCATACAACTCGCTTCTGAAAACAGACTCATGTCGACATCCCTTGCTGTCACTGTTGTAAACTTGGGAATTGGTGCGGTGGGCAAAATCCCAGCAGAGAATACATCAGCTTTAACAGATAAACATAAGGACGAAATGGTGATCAAGATATTGATACTTTGTGCAAATACAATGGTGATTGCCCAAATGTTTGGTAAGAGAGCTGTGAGTTAAACAATTTATTTTCGCTGCTTCATGTGAAGAACCCGATGACAAAAATTTAAACTAATGCAATTCGGACTTTAAACAAGCTATAGACTTCTTTCATAATGACGAGCACTATCGTTATTCTTCGGTGTGCATCCTAACAAGCCTTTTTGGCCTCACGTACGAGGGACAATTTTCAATTTTTCAACATTTCATCAAGGTTAGGCGGCATTTTACATGTTAATTAAAAATAAACAGAAGGGCATTTAGGCCACCATTTACGAAAGAGGTCTTCTTGCCTATTTAATAACTATTACCAATACTGACGCCATGTAGATATTAGGAATTCAAATTGGAGAGAAGCCTTTTTACTTATTCAAACGAGGAGATAAAGGGGTAAAGGAAAAAAAATTGTTCAATCATACATGCAGTGAAATATCTTCTCTACTTAAGGGTCACCACCTCAATTAAAAAAATTTCTTTTGCGATATTTTTTTTATTTTTCCCATACCTCAGTTCAGTACTTGATGTTTTTCTACGAGTTCTTCAAGAGGTGGTGTAAAAACCCACAATGGTCATTTTCTTGTTGTCTGGCTTTACTCATTCCTTTAAATGACTTGCAAGGAGAAATCCAAGAAATGGCCGGTAGTAACTTGATGAAGACCCAGCTTGACTCTGGAATGTTGGAAAAACCGTCCATTGCTGACTCTGCGCAAGACAGTGAAGCTTTAGCCCTTGGCCTCTGTCAAGATAATGTGGAAATCAAAAATGAAATCAGTATGGAATTTCACAAGCGAGAGGAAGAAGTCATCAAAGAAAACCACAACCACAACCATCAATGGACGCAAACTGTAGTCTCGTCTTTCGCTTTGAGGGCAGTGCATGGATGGATAAGGAGCACATTTCCAATAGAAAAGTAAGTCCTGCACCAACTTAAACCTTAAACCTTTAAAACAAAGAGACACCGGTACATGAAAATCCCCTTTTTAGATAAATTTACGTACCGCTTGAAGACCCACCCAATCCATTTAATTTTAGCGAAGCTGGCGTAAGCGATATAAAACTAACAAAAGATCTTTTATGTTGCTAAAGTTTCTCACGATGCAATAAAACTTAATAATAAAACCTTGTTTGAAAGTCCCGTTGAACCCTTCATTTTTCTAGGCATATGTACCGCGAATCTCGGAAGCTTACCACTGAAGTAGAATGTAAAGTATCAGCTTAGCTGAAGACATGTGTGACTGATTAGGCAGAGAGTATGGCAACGGCAAACCAAAAGGAAGACATGAAGAATAAAGCAGAGAGTAATGCATCAGCAAAGCAGAAGGGACGGAAGAAGAATAAAGTACAAATCTTTATCCTATAAATCAATGAGCTGACTGTGCGTTATCGCATAAATCACGAAACAAGTTTAAAATGGGTGTTAAATCCCGACTTATATTCAGATAATTAAGTAGTTGTAGTCAAGATTATCCTGTTGACTAATAATATCATGGATACGCATCGAGCAAAGATCCCAATTCGACTTCAGCATAGTAAATACTAAATCATTTATACAATAAAATGCAATACGGCCTATCGTAAAATGCAATACATTGATCACAGAATTTAGTCTATTTAAATGTCAGGAGTTTTATGAATATTGCTATTTAGTAACTGACACATGTCAGCCTCGCTAATCCAATTCTGTTACAATAATCATAGAAACTCTGCAGCACACTTTATTACGGTCATGAAGACGGTAATTAGCCGATCAAAAGTTTTGTAACTATCAAGCATGGAAGAATTAACGTTAAGTCCTTTTCCTTTTTTGTATTCAAAGATAGAGTAAGGGAGTCGGTATATACACGTTGCTTAGCAGTTATTGAGCATGAAAACTACGCAACCTTGATAACCATGTTTAGGCCAGAGAAATTATCTTTACTACATGTTAGCGTGAAGTAACTAAATTAATTAGTAAATAAAAGACGTGTTGCTTTGTCCCAACGACGCCTCTTGAATCTTTCTGCCATGTTACACAAAACTCTGGCTAAGCTTTTTCACATTCCTGTTTGGTTTTATTGGGAATAAAATCAAGGGGCTGGTTGTTCAAAGCCAACAACAATCTATGATTGAAAATTAAAGTTAGTTTTCACATTCTAAAACTAACATCGTGTTCGGCTTATCTCATTGTGGGAAAAAATTGACGGTAATATAACTAACACGGACATGTAAAGTTGCATCATGTCATTACATGGACCACTCTCTATGGAAAACTGTGTCAGCTCAGTTAAACATCAAACAGACACTCTTGTTAACTTAAAAGCTCCGAGGAAAACCTAAGAAAGCAACCTAGATACTTTGATTCAATGACGTAAACACTACGCAATTTTTGCAAAAAAACAATTTTTGATTGAAGACGAGCTTGCCTGTGACATATTAAGACACCACCAGTGGTTCTAATTTATTTAGGATTGATGGTTAAACTGTGATTGTGCAACTAAAAGCCGGAGATACTGCCGCTATTATATGATTATACTGATACTTTCAAAGGCCGCACAAAGCGAGAAAAGATCTCAGGGCGAAACTTAAAAGCTGAGACCTTTAAGTTAAGCGATTCATTATACCTATCTTACCGTTTGCTCAAGCTACACGAGTTTGATTTGGAAAGAAGTCAAACAATTGGCAATTTTAGAAAATCTGAGAGCAGCTCGACATCAAACCAAAATTTTTGAATGAGAAATAATTGTTTATTCTAAGTTACCTCTCTTTTACTGATCAAATGCGATAAAAGCTAAGACTGTATGAGGGTGATAACAACTAGCCATACTTCGCTCACTCAATATCGGAAGGAGCAGTTTCGAAATATTTTTCTAGCCTTCCTTTGTTTGGCAGGAATCTTTGGCATAAACAATATATCAAGATCTGAATGAAGATTTTGTTTCTCATCAACTTAACAGTGGCTGTGTAACGGCTGCCACGCCTTTGCCACCGGACATTGATTCGCTATAAGTTTGTTTCGTGTCAAACCACAATAATGACGTTACTGTTTGTCCATCAGGGACGTGATCGTTAAGTTCCACCCAGAACCGCATTTTAATTACTTGTCTTCCTTTGGGCGAACGATAAGACGTGTTTATCGGAAGAGCGCCTTTTGCCCACCTTATCTTGAATTTCGTTTTGGTCAAACTCTTACGAGCGAGACTGTTATGTAAGTGCCTGTGTTCCCTTTCTTTGTGCCTGTCTAGTCTTTTGGTAGTTTCTCCTAGTTTTTACATTATTTTCTTTATCGCTCGTTTTCGCAAGCTTTTAACACGTGGCTTACGTTGTTCACGCTTCGGTAGAACGCTACGCGTTTTTTCCCATTCGGCTATTAGTTTTGTCAGAGTTCGTTCTCAAGTGGTTTTCCTTTATCCTTTTGAAGACAGAGTCTTTTTGTGAGTTTTCTTTTTTTTTTTTAGTTTTAGCTAGTTTTGGATCTTGTCTTTACATCGGAATGATTGAAATGTTGGTTCGTATATTAGAATTTAGCTTTGCTTCTTCCTTATAATTGTATATTTCAGTTTACGATAAGTACTTGAGTGGATACCTTGACTATGTTAAGTAAAACGATTCAAGGCTTGTCCGTAAAATATATCCTTGCTTCATAGTGTGTCTTAGCGAAACTCATAGTTGTCGTGGAAAATTTGCTTTCCTTGTGTCGGCCGCTACGGGTTTAAAATAGTCAAATTGTGCAAAAGCAATTTGTATGTTTTGAAGGGGCTAGGTCACGTTGTGAGTTTGCGCAATGAGTTTTTTTTGGCTTAACATTTATACTAGTGAAATTGCTATTGCTCCCACTATTGTTGACATGAAACAGAATGCTTTGTTTTAAAAGCCGACCGTAAAAAGGTGATTGGTAGCCTGCTACTGTATATATTACTGGGTAATTGCACTTCAATATGAAGAAAAGTTTTGCTCCGGTTGTTTCTTGCGAATTTCATAAACTTAAGGGGGTTTTTCTCTCGATTTAAATACGATTTTAAGGTTATGTATTGCTTGTTTTATTAAAAAAAAGGAATTTCTCAGGCGCGTTATGGAAAAATCTATAGGACACCAACGTGGCAGCTTTCCAGGAAGGACATCTTCACTCGTAATAATCCTGAAAAAAAGATATTGAAGAAGAGATATTTTATAGGATGGCGACCTCAAGACGCTTACAAGATAAAAATGGCTACATCAATGAAGAAGTTAAACGAGTTGCTGTTGAGTTATGTATTTCGGTAACACTTGCATCTTGTAAAACAAGAACGAAATTTTAAGCAACATCTAATGAAATTGGTAATTCTTACCTTTGTAAACAGGACGAAAAGTGAAAGAAAAAAAGGATAAAAAAATGATTCGTGAAATAACTTAAAGAGCCCTCGAGCAGCTCAAAAGATTCCAACAAATGGCCAAAACATCCTTTAAGTTTTATTCCTTTTCAGATTTTTTTCGTGAAATATGTTCTTCTTCAAGTCGCAACGTAGCCGCTTTGATTCAAGTTTACGTTCGCAATTTACTTTCTCGTCTAAGTGAAGCGAAAAACACTAGCGGTTTTGAGTTTATAACGCACTTTACAATGGGAGAAATTCATCATTTGTAACATATAAATACCACATTGTATCGCATGTGAACTATTTCATTCTTAATCAAAAAAATTATTTTAAGTGAAGATCTAAACTTTCGTTATCGTTATCGAAGGTCCTTATTTCTGACAATCAGAGTCGTCCTCTAAGAGAAATTGAAAAATGGCGCTGTTTCTTACCCTTAAATCCCAAGTTTGAGCTCACTCGAGATTTTCTATCTGCTGATGCAGGATTTCGCCTTTACGAGATGTTGGATGTTTTTACTATCATTTTTCGATACTTTACTAAATTTACAAAGAGTGAGAGTTACTGCTTACAGAGTTAGCAACAGAAAAAAAGGGTGACACAATTGTTTTTAAAAGTAGGGATGACAGCTTGTTATGATTTTAACATTTCAATGTCAATCTTTAAATACTTTTTCAACTCTCTCGATTATAAAACAGAAAATTGTACCCTAATGTTCAATGCAGATTTGCATGAAGGATCAAATAAATATCTCAGGGAATAGCCCTACGAACTACCCGCACACAAAGTAGCATTTAGGGATACTGACCAATTCCCATTAGGCTCGAGCCCATAGACACATTTTTACCCGAGTTGGTGCTGACATCTGTCCTCACAGAGGTTACGAATTTGGCTCAACAACAAAATTAACTTTCACTTGACTCAACAGTGGGTCTCAAAATGAAACCTGCTTAAGAAGAGCAAGAAAAGGTCTGTTTTATTGGTATCTAATGATGTAAACGTTGGCAATCAACCAAGGAAAATGAGGGGTCAAATAGCGATCAAAACAACGTCAACCGGTCAAATATTGCGAGGTCATGCAAGAGAGAGACAAAAATGTATCAGCCCGCTCCCTGGCCTTAGTTTGATGCAGTTCATGCTCAGTGCCGCCCTTGCAATAAAATACGTTGTCGTTGTTTAGTCCAACTTCAGTTCTTTTTTTCTTTGCAATGTCACCTGGCTAATTCACTATGCCTTGATTTTTCTGTATCCTTCCGTTCATTCATTTACATATACCTCCGTCCATCCATCCATCCATTCAACTATCCATCTACTCTTCAACCATACATTTATACATCCGTTATGCTACTATTCACATATCCATCCACCGATTTATGAATCTGTCAATCTCTGACCTCAATCATTCAACTGAATTTATTTTTTCGTGGATCTGTTTCGTCTTATATCGTTTGTTCGTTCCTTGATTGAAAAACTTTTCTTTTTTCATTTCTGTCTCTGCAGTGGCCGAAGAAATGAGACAACAACAAGCACACTTAAATGACCGCCGAGTGCCACATCGCTTATCTTTATTTAGGTGTTTACTAGGAATTATCACATTGCCTTAGCTAAACAAGGTCAGCTTAGTTTTCTGAATAATCTTACTTTCTGCTGTCAAATGTTAAAGTTATTTTGTAAGTGTTGATGAAGATTACTACCTTGGTTAGAGAATATTAAGATAGGTACTCTTCCCGATTGGGTAGAAAATATCAATTTTTGAGCCAGAGGGCAGCAGAAACATATCAATTCTCGAGCCAAAGGGCAGCAAAATCAACTCTCTGCAAAGTCCTGGATATTCAAATAACTACCCAAGGAAAATGGATTAGTATTTCAAGTAATTATTCCTCACGGTATGGCTATGGAATTTTCTTCGACCAGTTTGTACAAATTTCCAATAATCATAAATTCACATTGATAAGATTTCGTTCAGACTCATTTCTTCAAGAAAGCGGATTCTCCATGTTTTTCAAAGCCGTTTTACCAGTGTGTTTAAATAGCATTCATCCGTCGCCATTCCACAACTACTATAGTCAGTGTGTATAAACGGTAAAATACATGTACGAAACAACGAAGTACTTCTTTGAAAAAAAATGAATGCTGTTCGGCATCGGCTTAGACTTCTTGTCTTGGCGGAGTAAGAGTTCAAAATAAACATATTTTAACCAAAGAACGCCTGTTTATGCATGATATCTATTTTAACACTCGTTGCTCTCACATTTTGGATCATGGATTATATGGCCATCATTTTTAAGATAAATCTTCAAACCTTTTTAATTTCAAACGTTGTTAATTCCTAGTGGTTAAGAGCTTGTGCAAATCATCACGCAAGAAATTTGTGTTGAAAGGTGAAAAAGCATATATCAATAGCGCAACAACATGCATGACCTTCTGTTTAATATAGTTGACTTTGCGGGTGATCTGTGTGTCGCTTCGTTTGTGCTTGTGACCAACTGTAAAGCTAGCAACAAGCTTAATTGGAGCTTGTAATGTTGTTAAATTACACGTCTTTTCTAGGTCCTCCCAGCATATCGATGCCGCCTGTTTTGCGAGCGTTTCAAGGAGACGAAGTAAAGTGCTCTATGGCAGGAACTCCTCCTATGTACACAGGGATACTAAACGAATCAATGGTACTGGTGGACACAACAAGCACTCCTACTATCAAGTTACTTATGGCAGGAAACTTCTCTTGTGTGGCTACCAGAAATTATGGCTCAGACCTGTGAACTTACTCTGCCTTTGGTAAGCCGTTAAGGACGAGCTGATAATTTCAAACACGCAAATGAATCAAGTAAACTACAAAGTTAACTTAATACACAAAAGCAAACTTCTTGAGGTCATGAAGACTCAGTCTCCCGAGTTTCACTGTTATGCGGATGATACGTGTTGAAAAGTATCGAACACTGGGCAAATGAATTGAATAATAATCCCAAACTGAATGACGGCAAGAGTGAACTTTCGTGGGACACCACAACAGCAGTGAAAAGTGGATATTCTTATCGCTCTTATAGGTGACTCGGACAGAACCTATGCCTATCGCACGAAACCGTGGTGTCTGACTTGATTCAAGGCTTTCTATGACAGCACACATAACAATGACATGCAGCTCTTCATCTTTTTACATCTATAATATTTGCTGCATTTGAATATGACTATCACAGCAGCTAACTGAGGATCACCTTCATGCCTTTATTACAAGCCGAATAGTGTATTGCCGTAATCTTCTGTATCGATTAATTCAGGAAGAGTCTGCAGCAAGTACAGTATGAATGCGCTAGACATCTTCAGAGAACACATTTTCTGCCACAACCGATTATGGTCATATTATTGAAGTGCACTAAACATAGATAGAGTCAAATATTCCTCTTCACCAGTTGAAGTTACAAAAATATTAGGACTTTAACTTGTTTATGTTAACACACTTACCATCGCTCTCACATTCTTCCTTTAGCACCGAATGAATGGCTCACTAAAGGTATCGTAACGGAGAACTGCTTTTTTGATTTTTGCTTGAGCTTTTGTTAATATCTCGTTTTGGCTTTTGTTTTGTTCTTCCTTATTGTATTTTTATAGATTGCAGACCCACCTGTCCTCTCGTTACAAAATGGCCATTCGGAGGACTGACGTACATCTTAGGGACTGTCTTTGAGCGAATAATGACAACCTGTACCTTTATCGTTTTTTGCAGTCGGGAATTCTCCCTTTCCCATATTTGCTTTTTTCGTTCTTTTTTTTTTTTTTTTTTTTTTTCATGTGACTGCTTTGATCGCTAATGTGTATCATAAACAAATGTTCAAAATATTTGGTCCGAAATTGGGCATTAATGGAAAAGTGTGCAAAAGAGTTTACTGTCTGAGAAATTTAGATCTAATACTGTATTTGTATAAGCTCGATTGCAAAAACGTTGAATAAACATTCATTTCCGTTACAAAAATGTAAGTACTTTCAATATAATAACACCATTGATTGAGCTGCTGTTATTTTACGTGTCCTATCATAAAGTCCTTATTATTGTAAAGCTTCAAATTTCCTCTGTGCTAATTCAGTTGACTTTTCCACAGGATTTTATCTTCAAATGTTATAGGGTCTATTCCAGAAGGATTGTGTGCTAAGCTGACCCCTCTGAAAGTCTTGTACGCGCACTATGACACACTTAACCTAACTAAATGTCACCTATCGTATCCTTTCCTAAAATAGTTTCCATAGATTAATAAAAATGACACCATAAAGCACCACTGTTCTTCAGGTTGACGGATTTGTGTTTCATTAAATATGAACAAAGAAGATAGCAAACGAAGTAAAAATGGCCGAACCTGACGAAACAAATCGTTTTCATGATACCAACTTGAAAAACAATCTCTCTAAAGGCGGTCCGCTGCATTTCGGTCAGGGAAATCGATATTCTTCGAAGTTTGCTTAAAGATCTATCTAATTCCGAAAGTCATTGAAACAGCTTTCGTTTTTATATCCCTCGTAAACTTTTTTTTTTCAAACCCTGAAGGCCAATTTTTGGTGGTAGAGTACCGGGCTCGTCATCACACAACTCTTTAAATCCAAAGACTTTTTAGCTTCCACCAGCCAGAAGAAAACTTTCGTAGGTGTAAAGCAAATTATTTTCAGCTCGCCAACTAAGATTCATACTGATTCACCCCTTGCTTTACCGTTGGCGCCATGGGCTTTATATTGCACATTTTCATCGCGGTAATGCACCAAAGGCCAACTTCTCCAGAGCAATATTTATTTTCAGATTTATTAAAAAAGGGTAAAAAAAGCTTGAAGATACAAAAGCATGTTGTGGCTAATGCGAAAAATGAACAAAGTCGGCAAATAAATGATGTACTCCGCATCAATAGAAAAACATTTTAGAGCATGTACCAATAATAATTATTTATCCATAAAATTAACTCTTAAAAAGGCACTTAAGTATAGGAGAAGTCTCAATCTTGAAGCGTTACCTACAACCGCCTATCTAGTGAAATCTATACTTTTGGTCCGTCTTCTGCATAAAGCTATTCAAAGTTACAGTTTCGTTAAAAATAAACCAGCTGAAAGTGAAAGGCTCAAAACTATAAACTACAGGCAAATTAAAACAGTATGGTGCACTATTTTCATGCTCTTCTACCTTAGTAGATATGAGTAGAGATATTGCTTGGAATAATTAGGGCGACGAAAATGAGCAGTTAGAAGCTGTGACTTTGTTTTTGATGAAACTTTAAGGAGATTTCATTGCGCACAATGAGAGATGTCAAATTTCCTTATCATATATTCTCTGTGTATCATTGTCTTATTGGAGCTAGATGTAGTGATTGTACTCACTAAACTATCCCTTTTTATTTAAAAACAGGGACATTATTTTTCTGGTACATTTGCAGTCTAACGTCCCATTTTCTTAAAAAATAAAATTTCTAATACCACTAGATAATTTTTAGTACCTTAGAAATTTTAACAAGATTAAATGCTCTGTTGTTGCATTCCATTTCCTATCATGAAATCCATAGGGAATTATCTTCAAACGCAATGAGCCATGCTCCAGATGGAGTATTTGCCAACCTGACCAGGCTAGAGTACCTATGCGTGACATTTGAAATGCCTTGACTTACCTTACAAAATGATTTGTTTTGGCACGCACTGCGGTCTTTTCATTCGTCTTTTAGCAAGACTCACGCAAAGAAATGAGACAAAGGGAACAAGAATATCAATAGCAATGGGAGGGAGGGTATAAAGAAAAGCCAGCTGTTGAGTTCAGAGGTTTTGTTCTAAAAACCTTAATAACTTGGCTCTCTCGCGGTGTCTCCTGTCTCGTCTCCTACTTATTTAGTGATCACTTTTTGATATGACATGGTAGAACTATTGAGACCGCTTCTGATATTCCTGTGATAAGGCAATCTGCTATTTGAGTAGTCTCCATGTACCTTAATGCGAGGTACGTTTAAAAAATTAACAGAAAAAGGAAACCGTAAAAATACTGTCTGGAGAGGTGAAATTGCACATTCCTATGCGTGAGGGCCCACGGCGAGGAATCTTTGGGGAAGATGGCCCCTGCGTCAAAGAAATCTCGACCTTAGTCGATATAAATGATATTCCAAGAAAGCTTTTGTGAAGGGCTCATTTCAGTCTCTTCTTAAAGCAGTCCCGTCATATTTGACGATCGATCTGTCTGCATCAGTGTTTTGAATGATTGAGAATCCCTCGTGGACTCGACGAAGTCATTTTTGTGGAGAAGTTTGGGCGAAATGATCCCTGGGGTTTGCGGAAGGCCATTCTTTTTATTCGATGCTCCTTCCCTGCACAAGTTGCTCCTCTTTTTGTTCTTTTTTCTTTTTTGTTTGCAATTTATTTTACTGTTCGTTTGCTTTTGTTGTAATTAATGCCCTAGCGCGACTGTCGCTTGGTTCTTAAAGTTTTCACTTTCGCAAGACAGAAACGAGGAGCGGTGTCGTGCAAGGTAGTTTGCTAAGTATTATGAAACGTACCAGCTCTACCTAATAAAAAATGTGTAAATAAAATGGTGTTTGTAATTTAAATACATCGTTTTACCATGATACACTGTCCCGTTTTAGTTTGACAGGGTTATATTCGATTAAATAGAAACAAAGATAGAAAACGAAATCCGAGTACCCTTCATTGAATGTGCTTATGTTATTTTTATTTCTATCTTAAAATACTCGTAGTCCAAAGCTTTATTTTCCCCCTTGGCTCATTTCGCGGATTTTTCCCCAGAGGGATTTATCTTCAAACGCCATAGGCTCTCTCTTCCAGAAGGAGTGTTTGTCAAGCTAATCAAATTATGGTTCCTGTGGGTGAAATTGAACTTATCCTATAAAATGCTCTGTGTTAGCGTATGCAGCAGTCTTTTTACTTTGCTTTTAGCCCTTTAAAAGGGATAGAGGCATGGGCTAAGCGGGACTCCTACGAAGACATAAGAGGAAAAGAACCTAAAAATATCAAATTCATGAGGAGGGGAAGGGAGGAAAGCAGAGACCTGCTTCTGAATCCAGAGATTTTACCGAACGCTCCTAAATGCTTTCGATGTTTGGGGCATCACCTGACATGTCATGTATTCACTGGAAAGAAAATTGTTTTCCCCTTCCGAAACGAGGTGAAACTCCCAAGCAAATATCGCAGAAACAAATTTCACCATCCAACAAATTAATTATTTATCGGTATGGCAAAGCAGAATTCTTTGTAGAAATAATTAAGACCACCCTTAAGCCATGAGGTTCTGGACCAATAGCTAAGAGGTCGGAGTAGCCAATCCCTAAAGCGTTGAATTGTCTTGAGAATAGAAAATGTTTGCAATTACCTATTGGTCGATCAGCAGTTCAATGTAGGAAATACAACAACAAAAGTAACAAAAGCTAAAATCAAGACAACTAAAGCATACGAGCGATATAAATTAAGGCGTCACCCAATCCAAAACAATGACGGCAGTCATTCCTTCAGGTGGCCATTGAATTACACCGAGCTTGACCAAGCTGCTGCAACTCCAGATTGGAAGCCTTTAAAAACATTCTAACACTACTTCAAGATCGAACAAAATGCCTAGCCAATCTTAAATCACTCAAATATGTCGCAAAATTCTGTAGCGGCAGCGTTGGTATCGACCTGGAATTTGTAGATAATCTTACTACACGGATATCGCTAAACCACAAAGAAACAATCCTTGCTTTACTATGCGATATTTAGATTGCTTTCACTGAAGGGAAATGTGGAATGACATGTTATGTATTTTTTACTTGACGACAACACAACGACAAGCTAAGCTACTGAGATACTCTTTATCGGAGCCAATCGGATGTGTTGCAACTGTTAAAGAGCTAACCTCAAACCTTTTTATTTTTTTGTAGTTATAATGTGTTAGAGAGCAGCTGAATATATGTTGCTTTGTATTGTCATAAGCAAGAAGATTGTTTCACATAAAGAGCTGCGCCTACTCTGGATGTATCATCTTTACTAGCTGTCTGAAGGAAGTGACTCCGCGACTCGACATAAAAAAAGACTGGCGCCTACGTTTCAAAGAAGCAATTGAGTCTTTACCCATAGCTGCCTTTTGATGCCATTTAAAATAAAATCATAATACCTATTTTCCAATTAGTAGCAATACAATCAAATTTCACTTTCGCTTTCTTAGTCTAACATTTTGTTTTTCAAGTGGGAGAGGAAAAGGCCGCGTGGGCTTAAGTCTCCACACAATCCCATTAGTGAGTATTGCAAAAAATAAATCACTCAAAATGAAATTTGAAAAAAAATTAAAATTCGGAATTTTGAAACGACCACTCTTAACTGACAGACCCGCAAGTTTTTTTTAATAAAATTCTCACGTCTAAATAAACTTATGCTTAAAAAGGTTTATTTTAAGTAGCCTTTTTTTAAAGTCTACTAACTTTTCAGGAAAAGGTGTATTTCATGATAAATCGATTTCGATGAGTTCACGATTCAGTTTGGTTTACAGGATGATTCTTGATAAAGTTGTTCTGTTTATCCTTGATTTCTGTTGTTAACTGAATGAAAATGAATTATACCTCTCCCGTGAATTCGCTTTGATATCATTTCAGGTAATTCAAAATTATGCAAAAAGAGAGGGCACTTCGGTGGAAAGCTTAATTACTTGTGTTTGGAAGACTTTGAAGATACAATAGAAGGGTGGCAGCATTACTGAAGGAGGTGAATTTCATCCGTTGCGCTCAAAATAGGAAAATAGTAAACAGTGTAAGGACCGCATAGGCTCCTTATTACTATCAGGCTAGAATAATTATATTCAAGACATAATTCAAGTCAAAACAACCTGAATTTGAACGCGAGGCGCTAAACGGAGGCAAATTTTGATAAATTTTATTGCCAATAATTCTGGTTTCGGGAAAGCCTTCCATGTAGAAATTTTTAGGGATCAGTAAAGATGAAACCTTGTAACTTTTCAGGAAATTTTATTTTAGGAGCCAACCCTGATACTGCATAATTTTTCTTAAATTCATTCGATCATGACAACCTACTTAAATGCAAAAGTTCTTGCCGGGGAATTTCGTATAAATAATAACACCTGCTCTGGCTGTCAATCAGTCTTGGTATACAAAAAAGAGAGATGAAATAGACCAATGACAACTGCTCTCGTGGATTCGTGTCTTGATCTACTTAGGTCAATGTTTGGTTATTTAATTATGATGCTCATTTCTCATCAATGTTAAGATTTAGCAATAGTACCTTCTCTTTCTTCATAAGTTATGAAGGATTTATGTTATCTCTTACTTATGTCGGAAAGATGATTATCTTAATTTGGCAGACAAGCGCGGACCGCCTGTGGATTTCTGAATATCCTGTAGTTCGCAATAAAATATTCACCTCCTTAAAAAAAAAAAAAAGAAAAAAAGGAATTAAAAACCAGGAATCATTGATTTACAAAAATTATCAGTTACTCGCAAATTTGTTATTTGCAATTCATTATTTTACATTATTTCCGTGCAAAGGGTGGATGTAATAACTGCTGACAATTTACCTTGGAACCAGATCATCAAACTTATTTCAGTTTTTTCAGGACCATGGTAATCTCTTTAATCCGTTTCTTACGTTTCTTTACTGTTGATAAACCCAACTGTTTCTCTTCATCTTCGTTTCCTAAACTAGACCTCTGATCCTTATTGATAAGTTTCATATTTGATAATAAAGACATGAAAGAAAGAACTTGCGATACTCGGCAAGAAGAACTAATGGCTGTACATCAGAAGTCGCCAGAAAATTGAAATGATAAGTGTCTCGGCGTCCTTGTTTGAAAAAAACAAAGCAACAATTCATATACTTCATTGACTGAGGGTAAGGTCATTACGGCCGATTTTCGGCGTTGGTCCATGGCCAATATCCAACCATAATGACCGAAAAAACTTTCTCAATTCAGGACTTATCATATGGGAGGGAGACCAAAAAGATTACTTTTAGTGAATTCCCGAAATTAGTCGTGGCCTTCGTTTCAATTGATCTAAGGACGTGCTCCGCAATTTCCGTTGATGTAAAAACTTCACTTCATGTGACAGAAAAACTACGAAGTAAGTAAACAGCTTTAAACATATTTTTTTTTTTGTGGACTCAAAGCGGGTAATCCCTGAGCAGCTAATAAAAAACCACGATTGGATTTGTTTTGCCGGCTCACTAGACTAACCTTTTTCAACTATCTTGACTCATGGTTGTTGAAAACGGCTGGCAAACTCCGCATTGTCTTGTTTTGTTTAAGATGTAAGATTATTTCTTGAACAAAATAAGACAATATTTTTTATTATGCCTGGCGTAACCCTCAATGCAATCATTTAGTTTACAGCTTAACATTCAAAATCTACAGCTTGGGAGTAATCTTCAACTCGAGCTCTGATGTGTAGGTGACGATGCCGGAAAAACTGGAGATAAGTTTCTTAAAGGAAAGTTCAATTCTTTGTGTCCTGACTAGTATCTTACACAAACTGAGAAGAATTGGTTTTAAGCGTCACAAGATGACAGCTATAGCAATATAACCTCATGCATGCTTAATTACTTATGGTAGAAAAATAAAATTTGAACGAAAAAAGAAACACAGACAGTTTAATACAGAAGACGTTAAAGAGCAAGAAAGTTCCAATCCAGTAATGAAGTTATATATTCATGGAATTAGGTAAAAATGAACTGCGCAGAAAAGAAACTTGATAAACGACGGTCCTCATCACGACACTGATTTGACATAAAAGACCCAGGAATGTCCCTACTTCTCTGTAATGTCATCCCGCATTTTTTAAACCTCTCATGAATCATTTTATTTTTATATTCTTAAATCTTTTCATAGATCTTTAAAATAAATTTAGGCTCTTCAGCGACTAAATACGATGAAAAAAAACTCACACCTTACAACAATTGCTATTTCGCTTATAAATTTATCAGAAATTCGCCCTAAATCGAGCTTATTGTCATCATGAAAAAGTGATGTAGACAAGAAAATGTGCTCGAATTTTTCTCCGTGGCAGTTTTCCTATTTTGGTGTGAAAAGTTTTAAATGTGGAATTAGAGACACTGCGCTAAGAGGCGGATGGTGTTGATTAAAAATGAGATGGATTCGAATAAGAAAAAAATTACCATTACAAAACATCATCAAGGGTCCCTTATCTATTTCCCCCGATTTGCATTGTGTCCATCGAGTACGTCCACTTTATTGACAGTATTTTTTTTTATCTCTCGCTTTAAATTTCCCTATTTTTTTGCGGTTAAGTGTCAACAAAAGAAGTCGTTTTGCATATATTTCGAGTAAACACCAATTACACTCGTGAAGGAATTCAAATTAACTTCCTTATGACTGATTTCATTCAGAGTTGTAACAAGAAAAAATTGTGCTCACATCAGACTTAGAAATCTCGTAATTATCTATGCTTTGAGAAAACATAGATTGTTTAGAACAGATGCAATAAATATTTATTTTTTTCTTGCAATAAACGTTTTGCTTTCACACTTGTATCAAATAAGAAGCCTTGAAACAATAAACTGTAAATGTATAAAGCCTTTCTCCGTTATCTTGTCAAATTTCAAAAAGCGTCTTTCGTAGAAGAAAATTATTAGTTTACCAACTTTTCACCTCTGTATTGACGCCCGCGCAGGTGCTTTCGAATAACTATATTGATTGTCGAATGACACCGAGATAAGCTTCGCAACACTTTTCTCTCTCAGTTTGATGTAGAGTCTAGCTCTTGGTTGCAGCAATTTTATTATTTTCGACAGACCTTCATTTTATAAACAAGAGTTAACAAATAATTTTAACAAGCCGACTAAATCACATCAGCGATATGAATTAAAGCAAACAAACTATTTTTCGGTCATGAATTTAAATTACCTTCAACTCTGAATAATTCAAACTAATTTACAACCACCATCGAGACGGAAAATTGGATAAATTGGCCCATGCGCGTTCCATTCGATTTCATTTATTTCCCTTCGGCTAAAACAAATTTTACGTCTGTCTTCTTATTGTTCGCTGACACTCAACACCTTAGACTAATACAAACTTATTTCCAAGGCAAATTTGAGACAAAGTAATGGAACTGGAATCGATATCCATTTGGACCAAGAAGCTTCTAGCACCTTCCTCAGAGCTTTTGTAATGGATTGGCAGACTCTTGGCGAGTTTAGCTCGAAATATGGAAGAATAATAATACAATAATACACAGCGTTGATAAATTTTATTTACCACGTCAGTAGCATCAGCGAATATGAAAACAAAGCGCCTGATAGCCTTGATTATTGCCGTCTTCAATGTTCATCTCCATCGTCAGACAACAAGTGAAGAAATAAGGCTGGGAGCTCTGATAGCATGGAATGGAACTTGGCCCGTGGGACCGAGAATGGCGTCAGCATTGCTTGTTGCCTTTGATACGATAAGGAACGATCAGAACCTGCTACCAAAATATAACTTTACATATTACTGGCAAGATAGTGCCTGTGATACCGGTGCCACGCTGAGATCCATGGTCGATTTAAAAGCGAAGAAGCCACCAATTCATGCCTTCATCGGGCCAGGCTGTTCTATAGGATGTATACCGGGGGGTTATTTAGCAGCGCACTGGGAAAAGCCTATGATATCGTTCGCTTGCGGTGAATCTACGCTTTCGGATAAAAAGAAATATCCAACATTTGTTCGAACAGTTGGAACTTACGCACAAACCGGAAAGTTTTTTCTGAAGATCATGCAGAAATATAGCTGGAGTCGTGTTGCGATTGTAGCGTCCACCGAAAGTTTATGGTCACAAGTTGCTATGTTTGTGAGAGATGAAATTGATGGTAGCACAAGCGGAAAATTCAGTGTTGCTTATTTTCACGTATTTAGCCCTGGTATTACAACTGACGTCCAATTCAAGACCATGTTGCGTTCTGCAAGAGAAGAAGCACATGGTGAGTAGATAATATAGTCTAGACGTATTTACCACACGAAATTCCACAAAACAGACAAAGAAAGAGTAAATTCAATCCATGAGTAGTTTAACACCTTCAAGACGAGGAATAAATTCAAACAATATCATTGGTTGTTGGAAGTTATGTCAATTATACCAATGTTTCGTTTCGTCATTTTTGTTTTAGAGCAGCCGCTATCTTTAGGGATATGAAACCTCCAGATACGAAAAATTGTCTTTTTTGCCATAAGTGAGAAATTTAAAATGCTTTGTTATTGCGAACAGAATACACAACCTAGAAATATTTTTCTGAAAAATTCCTTTTGATCTTTTTCATAGTATGTCTTGTAGTGCTGATCGAGAACGTTAAAATTTCGTAAGAATAATTCATTAACGTTCAAGAGAACTTTTCTTCAAAGATACAATTATCTTTTCGAATGGTCAATTCGCCATTATTTTAGATCTTTTAAACAATTGATTTATTCCAACGATACGCGTCAGAGATCATTCCTCAATATTCCAAAATTTTTCCCGCCTTTACTCACGTTAACAAAATCATTCCGCTCCAATCATTCCCGCAGTTTGATGACAGGCATTAATTTCTACCGAATTTATTCTCTTAGATTGTTAATATAAGGGTAAAATTCAGTACCTTGCTATATCAGCAGATGATGAGCAAATTCTCTTTAGGGTTGTACTTAAGTGTTTTATTGAAATGTAAATAGAGTGCGTCATACCACTCAGCTTAAAACCCCAAATGGCGTCGGAAAAACGAAATTACGATCGAAACTGTTTTCAAATACAGACCAACTGTTCATAATAGATTTAAAAAGCGGATCTCTAGAATACGTTTTGCAAACTTGATTAATGCAGGTAAATTACAGGAGATGAAGTATTAAACGAACTGAAGTCTGTAGCTGCTGGGTTAAACCAATTTATTGTTCATTTATTCTCTCTTTCTGGTGAGTTTGTGCGATCTGCATAATAAGCCACTCAATAACAAAAGAACAATAAGGGTGCATATTACGAAAACAATGACATTCTTTAGGGATTCACATGTTAAAACATCATTAATACAAGATTAAGAATTGAAATAAAACAGTATTGGTTCACAGATATCGATTGGCTTCTAGGAGTGTTAACAACTAATGATATCATAAGAGAACATCTTCATTGTATTGACGGAGAACTCGCCATTTACCAAGTCGGTACTATTGAAAAACTTTGACGACAATCGAACAAGAGGTGGGTAGGTGATTATGATAGGTAAATATATCTATGAAAAGATTCCTTGAACCATGAAATCATTAGAGTTAAAGACATTTTTGAGGTGAGACATTATGTAGCATATGAATATTAGCATCCGCTGTAATTAAATGAAACAGAATTGGGTGAAGTAATATTGAGGAAACATGACGTCAAGACGTTGGTTTAATAACATGGTATGCGTCTAACGGTGTCTTGTTGGTCTTATTGTCCAGAAATAATATATTGATCCGGAGTCATTTCATTGTGCCGTAAGTTGTTGCTCATGCAGTATAAAAAAATTGTAAAGAATTTTTACAATGTCATTTATAAGGAGGACAATGTAGGAAACAAACAGGATATGGGAAAATTGGATGACAATTGGAATGAAGACAGTATCTGGCCACACTTCTAAGGACTCAAAGAATCCTTTAGCAGTGTGACTGATTTACACATAAATATTTTTTTTATTCTCTATCGACCAAAATGCTTCAAGATATCCTTTTCCATTCAAACTTACAGTTCGACTCTCCTCGAAAGAGTGAAGATTTTAAGGTAAAACTCACAAAATAATTTACCGACAGAAATATCTCTTCAACTCAGAGGTTTAACAAATCAAGCTAAATATATAATAAATATTTTTTGTTTTAATTTGAGGTTTAATTTGAGATTTAATTGCAACCCGCTCGAGCTGTCCAAATAAAAACAAAAACACCAGGAATAGTAGAGAAATTGATATCAGTGATTATGAAAATCGTCATGTGACACCATTTCGGAGAGTTTAAATCTAAGTCATTGAAATTATAGCTGGAAAATTAAAAACAAAAATTAAACGCCTGGAAACAAAACTTATTCTATATCTTAAATAAATAGCCGATTTTAATAGAAATGCCACTAAAATTTAAATAAGAAACATTTTGTTGAATAGAAACGTTTTCATTTAAGACAAAAGTTGCATTAGATTTACGGTTCCCCCTCTTCTTACGGTATTCTTCAAAACCAGAGCCGCAGCAGAGAATAATTTCCCTTCTGAAACCTCACTCTAAGCAAAAAATTTTGATATATGTTTCCACCCTGTTTCTTTGCACGTTTTGTATCATTTTCGTCTTCGTCAGTTAGTTTTTGCGGTAGTTATTTTACATTTCAAAGCTCTTACTCAAGCTATTCTTTTCATTTCTTAGTGTTTATCCTTGTTGGTTACGGAAGCTCCATCCGGCAGATCATGTTAAATCTATACGACTTAGAAATGATTTCAAAAACATACGCCTACTTCACCTTTGAAATCACACCTGAAAATTGCAAGGGGAACGACGGAAGAGACCAAGAAGCTTGTAAAGCATTCGAAGGCCTAATGGACATTGCCAACTATGTTCCAACAAATGAGGAATATAAGGGGTTTGAGAAAAAAGTTAAACAGAAAATGCCTGAGTTCGCTGGCCTAGGATATCACATGCCACAGAATGATGAGGTAGGAGCCAAGGATCAATAGGTAAATTGGGTCCGAATTTAATTTAATCGTGGATAGAAAAATATTTGTTTTGCCCTTCTGAACGCGTTTTCTCAATGGGGTTAGAAAGGCAAAGACAACACTGTTCTCACCTAGAAGTTCGAGAAACATATGTACTACGTATAATCAAACTGTCTTGTTATTTTCTTTAGACGGGCATTTTAAAAGTTAGCTTTGACATTTAAGGGATCAAACAAGAGCTGTTGAGCCTTTCTATTGCCCGTAACTTCTTAATATTTTCAAGTCACTTCCTTACGAAGGTATGGAAGCTGATCCATCAAATTGGAACTCAGCGGAACTTTGTCCCTTAATAATCAGTTTTCAAAAGTCTGCATAAGTCTGTTAGAATGCTTTCCAATCCTAAACTACACAATACATATATGTGCGACGATTGATTAGCCACTATGATACTCGGAAAGACAAAAGACCAGAATTTTACGTCAAAGCTTCAGAAAGGCTTTAACTACGTACCTTACACTCTTGAACCCGCGTAAGTAGGGACTAAATAGGTTTCAGAAACATGAATTTTCATTTCAAAGAATAGATAACAGAGATAAGCCAATGTTTAACGCTCCAAAAGACTGCGTCCTGTGCTGCATGTTTTTGAATATTTCTTGTTCTTCAGGTGGATATATACGCGGGTTTTCTTCATGACGCAGTGGTATTGTATGCCCACGCAGCTCATGACCTTTTACGCGCTGGAGGAAACCTTACAGATGGGGAAGCACTGATCAAGCACATGACAAACAGAAGTTTTCAGGGTATATAAATATGATGCGATGTAACCTTTATTTCATGATTGATTGTGTTCGTTCTAATATGCATGTCTGGTTTTTGTCATCCTCTATTTACGGTCTGAATTTGTCTGTGCGTATGCTCTTCTTCTATTGCCGCTCAGTCTCCGTTGTGTCGATCCTCAGCTACCATCCATTAGTCTGAGTTAGCAATTAACTGTCTCAGTCATGTATTTCATCTCACTGTGCAAAATGTCAACTG
Source organism: Pocillopora verrucosa (assembly GCF_036669915.1). Classification (NCBI taxonomy): domain Eukaryota; kingdom Metazoa; phylum Cnidaria; class Anthozoa; order Scleractinia; family Pocilloporidae; genus Pocillopora; species Pocillopora verrucosa. The sequence continues at coordinate 13,794,953 of NC_089314.1, forward strand.
GAGCCACTCCCATCAATTGAAACATGTAAACATGAGTCCATGACATCGAAACGCATTGCATTACCTTTGTTCGGAATCTGTTGTCTTTCTTCTAAGCTATCATGACTTCATGGCCAGCAGATTTTAGAGTTATGCGGTGAGTCCGTAAAAACGGATAAACTGAGCCCTGAAAACGAACCGATAAGCCAGGAGAGGAGGAAGATCAAAGAGCTCCCCTTCTTGTTCTCGCAACTCCGCTATCTTCAATTTCAGTGGTTCTTCAGCATTTCGCTGAAAGCGCCAAACGGGCTCTTTGCTCGATTTGCACGATCGATTTTACTTTAGTTCAAGTCGTTTATCAATCTGCAAATACGCTCGAAAACGCTCGAATTGATCAAGCATGATGTTTCATCTCTGGCAGGTGTTTCTGGGCAGGTTTTTGTAGATGAAAATGGCGACAGAACGATCACCCTCCAAATGAGGAACTTTCACAATGGCGAGATGGTTCGTGTTGCGAACTACTTTCGGCACTTGGAGGAACTCGAGTTCACGGACACAACGACTATTTGGCCGGGAGGGTCTGTAACTGCCCCATTGGGAAGACCTGAGTGTGGGTTTAACGGAGAATTCTGTTCGTCTCCAGGTATGATGATGCCGATTTTCCCGGTGTAAAGCAACGTACTACAGTAATGTTTGTCAATTCATTTTATATAATAAGCTAAGTTATGCGCGCATTCTGATTGGTTCTCACTTATGATCTATTGGAGGACAGACGTATAGATGACGTCATCATTAAAACTTTTTCAATTCTTTATTATTTAAAACAAATAGATTCCAAGTTGCCGTGCGTCTGTTCAGTAATAGATCACAGAGGACGTCAAACTGTGGTAAGTGGTAGGTAAGTAGTGATCTATTACTGAGCAGACGCACGGCAACTTGGAATCTATTTGTTTATTAGACATTTTCCGAAAATGAACATGATATAAATTGACAACCTTTATAACAAACGAGGTGACGTCTGTCAGTTCGAATTATAACCGCCAAAATCTTTCGACCATTTTGTATCCTCATAATTCTATTTTAATAAAAGATATTTAAGGGTTAATAATTCCATTTGTAGTACTTCCTTAAGGTTGCTGTCGACAAAATATGGACCAAATTCGTCCTATACACGTTACTTTTCAAGAATCCATAGAACAATGTATATCACTGTAGAGCTTTTAAAGTATAGATTATGAAAATAAAAATTGTTCACAGATTTCGTTTTGACAGGCGCCCGCGAGCCTTTAAACACAAAACTGACGGTGTTACTGGATTACCGACCTACCAAAGTGTGTGAGGCTTTTTCGAAGTTGAAGTTGGGCAATAGATGACATTACGGAAAATATATTTCGAATTCCGTTAAAGCGTCAAAGAATTTTGTGTGTTAATATCTGAAGAACATTCAGCCAGTTTTCATGAAAATTCAACAAATCGACATACCCCATTAATTCGTTTAAGTAGAGGTAACTCGAGTAATCACAGGCCTCGAGCTTTAGCCTCTAAAGAAACTCACTGTTTTCGCATCTGTAAATGCGGCAGCCGACCAGCAAAAAGCAAAATTGAACCCCTAGGTAAGTCTCGTGACAAGGAGCTCCTTTGAAATTCGCGGGAAAGGTCATTTTGCGAAACAAGGAACACGGATCGAACGCAATCCAAAATTAATCGGGAAAATCATAAGGAAAAGTGGGCAAAGAAAGCTAGAGAATAAGAAATTCCCTTTTGTTCTGCAGGGCAAGACCCCGGTATAAACAAAATATGCAAATCACTATCCCAGACGAAAGCCCGCGGCAAACGTCAACAATCTACTGAAGGCCTTCCCGATCATAACAGCTTTCGCTCTTCGTTACAGGTTCCCTTAAAACATTCTTTCGGCCGTATCTCGCGTTCGTTGTAAGATTTTACTTTTTTTTCAGGCAAAATTAACTGAACTACTTTCTCTAACTAATGAGCAAACTACAAACAGATTTTGAAAAATTCGACAGTAACGTCAAGGTAGTCGTTTTGTCCTAAGAGTTGCCCCAGTTCGCCTTAATCAACTAGGTTATTAATAATTAGCTGTCACAACGTAGCAAAATGTAAGCTAATCAGCCCCAAATGGTCAAATAGATTAACAGCAGCTATACTCTAGGATTGTCGTTTGAAAAATTTGGAGTGCAGCAAATATCAGTTCGTAGTTGTGATCGCTGAGGAGGTTTTGTCAAAGCCATTTCTTTCCTAACTGGAAAAAATCTACTTCACTTATCGGCTCTACATGTGTTTGTTTTAATCGGAAGACAGTGCTTCCGGTTTTTAATTCCACTCGTTTTGATTAGTTACCCGTTCATTTCCGGAAATGCAGTGACACGCAACTAATCAGGCGGTGTTTTGCTTTTCAACAGCCTCTTCGGGCAGGCGCCTTCTTGCCCTTCCCCCGACCCCTAACCCCATCATCTACTCTAGCTTCATATCAAATATGGCTAGTCGGATAAACGATCGCTCGAGATCGCAAGCTCATAACATTATCTTGCCCTAATAAGACGCCTGCATTTCCGGCTACCCCTCGGCCACAAATGTTCCTTAAATATGGGTAAAACGTTTGACAAAAACGTATTTCAAATTAGATCAGTTGAACTGCAAATTAAAACTCATAACTTTCTCGTTACTAGCCAAGGCTTAATGGTTGTGTTCACTTCGCTCGCTCTAAGCGCTAAAATCTCTACGTTTATCTTTAACTGTAAGTAGAAAGAAAACGGATCTTTGAGCGTTTTCTGTTGTGAAACTCTGAGTGCGGCGAAAATTTTACACATGTGTAAATTAAGTCCGTCCGCAACCTTTTACGTTATTTCTAATCAATAAGCATCTTGTCGTTTCATTTGTTAGTTATTTGGATGATCGCTGTTTATGCAATCTCAGGCTTCGTGGCTGTTATGATTTGTATGGTGGCTTTTCTGCTTTATTACAAGTAAGCAGTATATTACAATATAATTGAATGATCCGTAAATTAACCGGTAAATTGCTAAGGTCCTCGTAAAGAAAGAGAGCTCAATTTTATTTTTTCCTTTCACAAGCAAGCACAAGAGGCTCGACTTTAGTTACTAGAAGCCTAAATGTTTCTCTTCATCAAAGCTACAAATTTGAAAACGCGTAGCGGAGGAAAGAGTAAGATCGTGGGATCTTAACCACCAATCAATCGGCTGACTACTGTTCTCCAAAATACATGGTTGACAGAAGTGATTGGTTAGGAAAGCCGGGAGCCTCAAGAGTCTGCGCCTCCCTTAGACGTTTTTCTTGTACACTGTGACTTACTATATTTATGGAAAATTTCCATTGGTTTGCTAAACCAAAATGATTGACATGCTATTTAACGTTGCATACAATCAAGTTGTAAATACTTTTTTTTACTCATAAAAAATCGTTCGTGTTTAAGGACCCGTCACTTCTGCTATTGAATTGATACAATACTACCATGCACTATTTACCATGTCAATGTACCTCTTCCGACAGTCGAGCGTCTAGCTTTATCATGGTACTAACCTTACAAATATTTGTAGGAGGAAGACATTTGAGTCGTCACTTCAGAGCCAACGTTGGAAAATTTCTGCGGCAGATGTAAACTTTACAAGAAAAGCTCTGGATGGAAGAAGCATGGTGAGAAACAACCCAAAACATACTTTTATCAAACCAACATCTAAGGTTACCACCTACTATTTTAATAAAGCATCTATTTCCTCGTATATGATATCATGATCTACCTTTCCAAGACTGATGAAGAATACAGGGTCAAGATTGCGCTTGGAATTATACGTTTTGTGTACTGTCCTACACTGATTGTCTATGATAAACGTCAGTTTCCTAACGAAAAGTGCGCCCAAAAATAATTCGCTCAAAGGAAAAGGCGTAAGATTCTCTTATGTAACCACCATTTCTTGAGCGTGCGTTAACCTGGGCTTTACTAAAGTTAGAAAAGAACATGTGGAAAAGCTAAGGTAAATAACGTATCACTATTATAAATGTTGTAATGTCTTTGGCAGATTTCAACATCTAGCTTTGGCTCTGGTGACAGCAGTATGAATTCGAGAACTTTAGACGAGGATGAAATAAGAGGACAAGTATTTACCAACGTGGCAATTTTTAAGGTTTGTTATCTAGGTCTCGAGGATTATGTCATCAATTGAAAAGGTGAGCGGGTAGTATGATGAGATGAAAGCTATTTGTCTCTACTCGAATAGAATGATTGTTTTCCAAAAATAAAAGTAACTTCATGGTTACACCATAATCATATTACAAACGCACTCATTTAAATACAACGGCCAGCAGGTGGGCATGTGTCCACCAACGAAACCTTTAGAATTTCTGTTTCTTTCTATGGTTCGCCTGGGGTATATCATCAGTTTCACAAGAAGCGTGAATTTCACTAGATATTGTCAGGTGAGATAGTAAAAAAGGATTTACCATCTCAGTGATTTTTGTCCATTTTAATTCTGTAGTCTACAGTGGTAGCAGTTAAAAAGCTAAGAAAGACGCACATTACCTTGTCAAGGACAATACTCATGGAATTAAAAGAGGTAATCTGCCATATAACACGAATATCTAAAGTACAGAACGGAGTTCCCTTAAGCAGCCACCAAAAACACCACACCGGCTGTCGTCGTAGACTGAAACAACGGACGAAATTTTGGGTTAATTGCATGTTGTGACTCAGTAGAAGCATTAAAAGCTTCTACTCAGTGTGGAAGGCCCTCAACAAAGTAGAGAGATCAGTAAAATCTAGATAGTTTCGAAAACCATTTTTGCGCGCAAAAGTGGTCGCCATCAGGAGAAAAGTACACTGTGAACCTAAAAAATACCAATTCACTTATGTGGAATGACAACTATAGTATACTACTTAATTCCATTTCGCAATATCGAAGAGAGGCTCCCTTCAAATGACCATTTCATAGTCATTTTTAACGTAAAATCTCTTCCTCTGCAATATCATTTGCCATAGATCTCTAAGAAAAATCTAATTTTCTCGATAAGAGAAAAACTAAAGTTGAAATCAAGCTAAATTTTGATCAATCATTCCTCTTCACGGTAGTGTATATCTTATATAGGTGTACGAGCTTCAACATCCAAATATCAATCGATTTATTGGAGCGTGTGTGGATTCGCCAAATATATGGATTTTAACACAGTACTGTAACAAGGGAAGTCTGCAGGTAAATTGTAAAAGTGTGAAACAAAGGCATGATTAAAGGGTCCCTTGTCTACCCACGTTTTGTGGTAAGGATAATCATAAAGGCTAACTAATAGAAAAGAGATATCTATCCATCTACTTGGGTGTCGATTGGTTGTTTGTTCTTTATTTTTTGTTCGGGAATTGCATCCTAAAAGCTTCCCTAATCTGACTGACGATAATATACTTAAACCACTGATACAAAATCCAGAATTGGCATGGACCGAAGATGCAGTTAAATGAGGGATCTTGTTGCAATAACATAGACAAGTAGCATAACCACGTTTCTCGATTAAAGTGCTTGGCCTTTCGCTTATCACAGGTTAAATCTTGTAGCGCACTGGTAGTGCAAGGATCAGAGTCCACAAAGGTGCCAGGCAGAAAAACATTCCATGCAATCTCTCCACCATATTAGCCCGATCTCGTAAGCTACTCTCGAATCGGCCAGACAGACCCTTATTTGCTACAAATATAGCATTTCATTCACCTATTTCTCTTTCAGGATGTTTTGAATAATGAGAGGATGAAGCTTGACTGGATGTTTAAAATGTCCTTTGCATCCGATATTGCAAGAGTAAGAGCAGGCAAAATATTTGTGCGTTTAATCTAGCAAAAAAAAACAAAACAAAACAAGTACAAGAGAAATAATAAGACGCTGAAAAATCTGCCTCTTGTTTAGATTTTTTTTTTACCGGAATGAAGGCATAAGTTCTTTTGGAATACTTATTTGTGATGTAGAAATTGAAAAATAAAATTCTTAACAAAGCAACACTGCGGGTTGTAAACCCATAGAAAATTGTAGAGAATCAAGAAACAAATCTTTTTCTTGGTAATGATAGCTCCTGGGACTTCTCCTTCTTCCTTTAATTCGTATGGAAGCCAAAAAAGGATATATTCTCTTACAACTCATGTCTACAGGATTGAGATTCAAAGGCGCTGCTTTTATGGCCTTCGTTTTTAATTCTGTTAATGACACAGCCATCTTTATGTTGTTCACTTATGTACAATAAAATTTTGGACAAGTGCAATGTCTCTCTCATTACCAACAGGGGATGTTTTTCTTACAAAAAAGCTCAATCCTTTACCATGGTGACTTGCGATCTTCAAACTGTGTCGTAGACAGCCGTTGGGTTTGTAAAATAACCGATGTCGGACTAGAACATTTTAAATCAGGACAGAAGGTTGACTCGTATCTTGGCCTTGATGCGGAATATAACAGTGAGTAGTCCGAAATACCAACGAAATAAACGACTAGCAAGCAGAAAAGAAAAGGAAAGCCTTAATCTTGGAGTTTTCAATAGAGTTGGAGATAGAAACCTTGTTAAATCAGGCGTACGGACGAATTTGGATCCACGATAAGAGCCGCGACACCTGCACGATGCTTCACGGTCATAGATGAGCGATGAAGTCTCATTTTGGAGCCAGCTAAAATTGGGTTTATAAGTTAAGCGAAAGAAAGAATGACAGTCGAAAAGTCCTGGGGACAGCTCTTTTATTTTGCAACCATAATAATGAATGGAGCTTGTTTTATACCCTTACCATAAATTTTACTTTTCAGCAAGGTAAGAATAATGTAGAATCGAATGGTGTGAAAGCGTCATCCTAACTAGGCTCTCTCATGCGAGTATGTCAAAACAAGAAAAAGGTACAATCACATAACAATTCATATTCACCTTCTTTTTTAAACGCTTCAGATCTTTTGTGGCGAGCACCGGAACACCTCGATGGCAGGAATAATTTGTCTAAGTCACAAAGGGGAGATGTCTATAGCTACGGCATTATTCTGCAGGAGATTCTTCTTAGAAGTCTGCCGTATGCCATGAATGACTTCATGGAAGCAAAAAGTAAGCTTCTGATGTTTTGCTTTGACCTCTAAATACTTAATTTAGACGTTGTAGGGTAGTTCAGTTCGCCGAGGATGCGAAATAAATAACCAAAAAAAACAGTCCTAGTGAGTTTTCAGCGAAGAGGTACTAGTACAGATGCTCAAGGAGGAAACTTGATGGAGATCTATCGCATTTTTCCACAGAAGGTGTAACCTTTTGTTTTCAACTTGGAGTGAAAGCTGCGGCCGCCCAGCCTACAGGACCCCCACATCCCTAACAACATTTATGACCCTAAGTGTAAAAGGATGATCCACTATAAATGCAGAATATACTTTAGTGAAGCAGAAAATAATTTGTAAGGGTTTCTTTCTCCAGTAGAGAAAGTTTTCTTCATTATCAATTGTTTTTATAATTTTCAATTGCTGTCATTCTAACAGCAATTGTCAGCATGGTACAGAAAAGAGAGAACCCTCCTTTCCGTCCAGTCATTCCAAGCAGCTTTGGAAATGGACTGTACGTGAGAATGATGCGATCCTGTTGGAGTGATGAGCCAACCTTACGACCAAGGTTCAGTGATGTTCTTCAAACGATAAAGAAAATTAACAATGGAAAGTAAGATCTCACAGCTAACGAATAACGACCAAAATATCATAATTCCGTTTGAGACCATGCCTTTAGCATTTATAACTGTGAATAGCTTATTTTGTCCTTGAGCACTTCATTATGAGACGTATTTTGACAATATCGTTTAGCCTTGATAATCCAACACAACTGTTCTCGGCTTTGCGAAGATTGAATAACGCTTTCAACTGGATAAATCTCTATCCAGTGACGAACTCAGCACGTTTTGATTAAAGCTATCCGCTGGATAGTAATTTATCCATTGGATAGCGTTATCCGACCTTTGAAAAACTGGTCCCTGTCCTGAGTTGACTTGTAAAAGTGTTTTAATGGTCGATTATTATTCCCTTAGATGTTACCACCATGAAATTGGGAAAAAAGCACACGAACCAAAACATTCTGTCCTTCTTCTGATGTTCTTTATAAGCCCTGATAATGTGATCATATTTGTTGCACCGAGGATGAAGTACGAAAGACTTGTACCAGCTCGCAGAAGCTAAAATTATTTGATTTCTACTTTTCGGTTCCTTTGACGTATGAATTGACAGAAACTGAAACTTTATTTCGAATCTTTTTTTTTTTTTTTTTTTTTTTTCATTTTTCTGATCCTTCCATTGATTTTATTTGAAAGGGACATCAACATTATGGACAACATGATATCACTGATGGAAAAATACACAGACCATCTGGAAGAGGTCGTAAGAGAGAGAACAGAACAACTGGAGGAAGAGAAACAAAAGACAGACGCCCTGTTATACAGGATGCTACCAAAGTAATAACAGAGGATTCAGAGCTATCGTAAAGGTTCATGATGCTATCCGAACAGGGGTTTTCAATTTCTCTAACTCGTTGCTAATTGTATAGAAAAAGAAGGGGGAATGAAAGATTGATATTCACATTTGATGAGAGACGTACACAATGCAATGACTTTAATTATACGGCTTTGCTGCCTTTTTTAATAGGACGGTGGCAGAGCAGTTAAAACGTGGTGAAGCTGTTGCAGCAGAATCGTTTGACCAGGTTACAATCTTCTTTAGTGACATAGTGGGTTTCACTACTTTAGCTGCCCAGAGCAAGCCGCTGGAGGTGAGAGAATGTTTTCTTTTTTGTGTCAATCTGCTCAAATAAAAGAATTGTGTAGCAAGACGACGAAACGTCTTTTAACAAGTCGATTTGGTTACAGGAAGTTTTTCTATGAAACCGAAACTGATGGTGCTCACTCTTTATGAAAGACAGCTGATTTTTTTCAACCTGACAACTTGCTACATTCATTCTGAACTAATTGACTAACAGAAACTTTCTATCGATCATTCATTAAGTCAAAATGCAAGAAAACAAAAAACAAAAGATTATTCGTTGTGAGGAAGCTACTATCTTAAGCTGTAGCGGGGTTTTTATTATCTTTAATTTTTTACGGCTTGTTCAAACCACATCCCCCCTGATGACACTGATTATGACGACAATTATCTATCAAGTATTGAAGCAGACAGTCTTCGAATATACAAAAGCGTTTCACGTTCTTTAAGGATTGATCGGAAGTTTACATTCATTTAAAACATATTTTCTGATTCCGGCCACATGTTTGAACTAACATTTTTTTCACAGATTGTTAACCTGTTGAATGATCTTTACACGTGCTTTGACAATATTATTGATTGTCATGATGTTTATAAGGTAAGAAAATTACCCCTACTGAAAAAGAAATGATTTCTTTCATGACGTTGCAGTAACCTTTTCCGTTGTAGTTGTTGATTGTCTTTCTGAAGGCTTTGCCTAGGTTGTCATTGATGTTGTGTTAGTTTTTGTTAAATTTTTGTGGTTTTTCTTCTTGAGGTGTTCGGTGCTATTCTTATCGCTGACAGGAGTAACAGCCTTAGGTGGGGTCGATCTGTCCGTTTCATATCATTTTTCCTTTGTGTACGATCTTTTAAAATTCTTCACTTTTGTTCATCGAAGGTTGAGACAATTGGAGATTCTTACATGGTTGTATCTGGACTACCCAAGCCCAATGGCATTTGTCATGCTGGAGAAATCGCCAACATGTCCCTTGATCTTTTGAGTGACATGTGTCACTTTAAAATCAAACACCTTCCGGAGAAACAGCTCCAACTTCGAATTGGAATTCATTCTGGTAAGATATCTCTGGGGTAAATATGTTTCCTCCAAACCTTTTTTCTTCCGCGTACATGATGATATTACTATTAAAACTTTCTCAATCTTCGCAAGAAAAATAATCTTTGTCAAGGAATCTTCAATTTTATGTTTCCCTTTTATGCAAGAGGGCCTAATTTGCTGTCTGGCATTCTTATCACGATTGCTAAAACAGCAAGGCCTCACCAAATTAGTTTTTATGACCCGTCTAACAAACGCCTACAATAAATATTTTAGTGATTTCATCCCCTACTGTTCAGGCTCATGTGTTGCTGGTGTCGTTGGACTTAAGATGCCACGTTACTGCCTGTTTGGTGATACTGTCAACACAGCGTCCCGAATGGAATCTAGCGGGCTTGGTAAGTATGATATATGACATCACACTACTGGCACAAACTACGAAAACCACGAACGGAGCAGTCAAAATCAATCTGACAGCATTATGCGACAGCCACTTTCACATGGAGGGTTGGCCAATATACAAGTACACATTTTTTGTCTTTTAATTCCCGAATCCATTGAAAAACTAGAGGTCCAGTGGTAATGTTTGAAATGAAAATCGTGTGACTAAAAGACTCCGGTGCTGAGAGTGGGGTAGTATGGGGAAACGGAGAGAAAGAGTTCGCTTCTGTGACTCAAGTTTGCTTCCCATTCTAGGTGTCACGTGGGTAAATTCTCCTTGGTAACTTTATACTCAACAAGAGAATTTTCTTGGCCGGTTTGTTCAAAGCTGGGTTAAGGTAACCCAGGGTTAATGTGAGATCTGATGGGAAAGCTTTAAAAGAAAATCCAGAATATTTTTTTACTTCTAAAACCTGATGATTGGATTCTTATTGGATTAAACCCCGAGTTAGCGCTGGTCGGCCTTCGAACAACTGGGCCCTGATTCACAGGTGCAATCAGACATATTGATTTCATTTAAATTTGATACGTGAAAATTGTATTTCATTCGAGTAAGACTAAAATATACCATTGTTTTCCAATCTTTTAGCCCTCAGGATTCATGTCAGTTCTCAATGCAAGTCCTTACTGGATAATATCGGTGGTTATCACATTGAGGAAAGAGGCTGGACGCCGATGAAGGTTCTCTTTATAACCATTAGCGCCACTTTAAACGTCAGCTACTTCGGTATCTTGCTTTGCAAATTTTTACCACATTGAAAATCAAATTATATAAGGTTAGGTTAACTGCATGTACACTTTTTAACGGTCGACATGAATTATATATTGTTTGGAGTACCCTTCATTATAGTTTAATACTTGACTATAGACATGCTTTTTTTTACAGGGAAAGGGAACATTGCTGACGTTTTTCTTAAACGGACGTGAAGGCTTTCTGAAGTCTCTACCAGACCTTAGTAAAGCCGCTCCTATGGAAGAACATTCATTTAAATAAAAAACTGACAATCCAAGATAATATGCAAGATGTACAATTAAAAATAACAGAAAGTAAAAGCGAAAAAATGCCAGATCCTGCTGCTCAACTCTAAAATGCGATGCGCTAAACTCTCCTGATTAAAATTGGACATGATCCATGTTAATTGTGACATAGAACACCTGTCCCACAATATACAATAGCACTTGTACTGAGTGGAGCTCACTGATACATGATTGCAAACCAAACCTGCATGACACCAAGTTTAATTGCCACTTAATTACATCCATTTTTCAAAAATTGATGTGAATAAATTCGTCCATTTTTAGTAAAGAAAATTCGACGTTCCGACGAAAAATCAAGGAAATTCTCCGCAATTCAGCTTTAACGATTTTCATTTTCCTGCGATTCGATTGGCATATTGGATCCACACTGGTAAGGAAAAAGAACCGATTTAGAGAAAACTAATTGGTGTTACACTGAGCTCCAATCAGACTACTTATATCACTTTTAATTTTGAAATAGATGAAATAATAGAAACGCTACTTTTCATATCGCTATAACAGAACATAACTTACTGCAATTAAAGTAAGTCATACCGTGCAACGTAATTAGTTTTGTAATTCAAACAGCTATCAAAATATCTATGTACTTCATGAGTCAGATTGTTTTATTCAGAAATATATTAACATATTATTTTCAAATGGTCTCTGTATCAAAGATAAATGAGTTGATGCTGGCTTCCAAGTGATCAGAGAGGAAAATGTATGCAATACTTCAGCGGATCGGATCTAGACCTTTGCTTTTCCCCATTATCTTATAATCACTTAGTATCGGAAACTGCAGTTTGTCCTGCCGGTTTTCAAGCAAACTTTTCCTCTCTAACGCCCCTCAGACACTAATTTAAAAAAACCTGAAACCCCAAATTATTTCCACAGGTTAGCCTACCGTCCACACTATGACTGCGAATACTCATACTATACGTTTGTCCAAGTATGCAGTCAGACTTATTTCTCGCCATTGATTGCTGCGTTCTCAAACATGTTAACCACTTTTAAGATTTCACGGAAACCTTGAGTTGCGATTTTAGGGAGCAGACTCGATTTTCAAATCTATCTGGCATGGTGTAGGCGGGCTGAGTCCATTTCGAATCGTTAAAATATACGCTCTTTAATTAATTTTATTCACTAGGTGGCTACTATCAGCTCACAAAAAGTTGTAAACTTTACATCAAGTGACGGCAACAATAACACACAGTTAGCATAAAAACATTCATGCATTGGGCACAAATCCTAACATAGGGTTGAAGACTTTGATTGGCTGATTGCAGCCGGTAATCAGTTCAGCTTTTTATGATAAGCGCTTTAGTTAAAGTATCCGGTAGTTTTGACTTTCGAAGCGTTTGCTGATGAATTTGTGTGAATTATCAATCTTCTTCATTTTTCGCTCTTCCTTTAACGATTGATCAACCGAAGTTGACCTCAACTTGCATTTTGAGATGACAAGGAAGAAAGCTGTAAGTAACCTCAGATGCCTTCTTTTCTTAAAGCTGGCAGCGTTTTGAGTGTTTGTAGATCGGCGCTGTAATAGCGCGTAATTTTACTTTCCGTACAGATAGATTTCGGTAGGATTGTTCTAATATATCGTTTCTAGAATTAACTCGAGATGCGGATTTCACTCACTTACTTTTTTGGTGTCCACTAATAAATGGACTGAACTAAGAGCAACTGACTCGCGACATGGAGACTTGCGAAAAGCATTATGTAGTACAACTAATGAATTAACCCAAACTTTTATGGGAAAATTATTTCAGGAAATATGAGCACTGAAGACGACATTGATAAAGTGAAAGTAAATACATGTTTGAACGTTTTCTCTTCGAATAAGTCCTTGAGAAAACTTACAAAATTGCCGTCGGTTTCTAACGGCACATAGTAACTGTTATGTAAACCGATTCCCATAGCCATCACAAAATTCATTAAGAAATTAATTTGCCCTAACAAAACTAAGTTGAATAACTTAACTAGTAAACCGAATGCAAACAGAATTGAGTAGTAAAAAGCGAATTAAATTTTTGATTTATGTTTTGTGTACGGTATCGCTAAAATTGGCGCTACAAAAATTAAAAAAAGGAAGGTTATAAAACGACGAATAGTCCGATTCGATGAGACATGATGTTTGAATAGTTCAACTTGCCGCAGGAAAAACCTGGAACTCATTTACCGGCCTAAGTCGGTCGGCATAGCGAAGAAAAATTGTGTCTGAAGGTTCGAGTGTGGCAATAGCCGGGGAGCTAGTCTAATAAAGTGGATCTCCAAAAAGCTCAGAAACTGTTGTTTTATGCTTGAATTCACCCCTATTTCGCTGAGGTCAAGTTCCAGATTTTCATCCTGCATTTATTACATGCACGATTAATACCGCTCTAAGACTAAGGAATTACCGATCAGTAATTCACCGCAAATCAGACAACTTCCTTATCCATGCATACACGGATATGTAAACGTGGATAGATTGATAAATTATCGTAATGTTTCCTCCCTCTCAGTGGATTTATGAATCTATAAAATTATGTCGATGTTTTTGGTCGACAGTCAGGTGTCGTGACTGTGTTATAGTATCACAGAAACTACTCCGAAATTGCTATTTTAGCCTCTAAAATGATCTTCTCACCCATTTTATTGGCATGGGTCTAAAAATAAGTTTTGTTTCATTTGCCCGGCTGAACACTAAAAGTAGGAGTTTTTCATTAGAATTTGAAACACTAAAATAGAATAGACAAATCGATTGGCCAAGCCAGAGAAATACCCTGATACTGTATCTCAAAATATTGTTTTTATAATCTGTAACATGCCTGTTTGTCTTTAACGAAAACTTGCGCCGTGATCACTTGATCAAGTTAATAATCTCCACATTTTCTACATACAGTATCACAGCTTGGGAAAAAACAAAGCTTCGCTCTAGAAGCTGTCCATTTGTCTGTATTTGCTGTCATCTTTTTATGTCGCTATTTCAGGATCTGGGAGAAGGAAATGATGCGAATGACCTGGGCACTAATAGGTTGTTATTTCCGTATCAAGAACTATCCTGAAAAAGTGGTTAAGTAGGCCTATATGTACTTCTATTGTATTGCATTGTGTTTGGATTCACCTTCGCTCGAAGTTATCAAAGCTTTCATGGCACCGTTTACGCAGAGTTTGCAATTTTCCAGAGAAATCTGATGTATTGATCACCTCGCAGTTGTTTGTTATTTGACCAGGCTGATTAATATGTATGTGATATTAGATTCTGTTTTTCAATGTGATTGTGATAACGGATAAAACACTTGAGCTGCAGTCATTAACGAGAACAAACTGGTAAAAGACTATTAACGATCGTTAGGGGCACCTTGATATTAGCGCGGAGCCCAGTGCCAGACACCTTAGCTCAAAATTGTGTTAGAAATCTACGAGACATTGCATGTAAACCTAACATTAAGAAGCTGAAAGACCTTGAAGACGACGTAAAAAAAAGAGCATGCAGAAGGCAACTGGGAAAGAAATTTTCCTTTAGAAGAGAAAGGATAAGAGGGTGGCGAAAAGTGTGGAGCGTTGAAGACGATAAAACCACGACTTATCGAGTAAATCAAAATGTGTAAGGATTTTCACCTAAATGAGAAAGTATTTATCGCCCTTGGAAAAATATATTCCATTTCTTCCTGTGATTTTTTTTTCCGGGGCCAGGAAAAGATAATAATTCTTTCGATGTTATTATGTTTCTAGGTAACAAACAAAGTGAACTATTTTGGAAAGTGAAGGTGAATTAGTTGGTAACAGCAATGAAAAACAACGTCTGGATTTATATTGCTTTTTTAATGCTGGACGCTTTATCAGAGAAAACCTTCACGAAAATTTTAAAGCCTGAAAAAAAATTCTTCAAATCAACAGAATTAGGAATGAACTTAAAATCTAATTGAACGGAACATCATCATAGCCTTGTGAAACTGAATCGACACACAAAGACACCTTTATGTTAGACCTATTTATCCTGGTTTTTGATGTATTATTTCTTTCACGTGTGCATTTGTAATGACTTTTCGTCAAAACCTTATTTTCATGTCATAAATTACATACCATGATATGTTAAAAAAAAATTTTTAAAAAAATTAATCACCAAGTTTTTATTTTAGCACCTTGTTTTATAGGTCTTTTATATTGACTGTGGTATGTAGATCGATTATCATTCCGGGAAGCAGATTCAGAGCCTGTGAGTTTAAAATCCAGATTGTTCTTATAACAACGATATGATTTCGCGATGAAAACCTAACTACCAACAAATAACTTTTTTATGGCACAAACCTTCCTTACTCATAAGATGCTAAGGAAAATTATAATCTACTGCTATCTGGAATTCCCTCTGAGGAAATAATATTGCAAATGTGAATGTAAACTAGTTCTTCCTGATAAGATCGCACTTTTCTGCCTTTGTTAAACGTGTCATCTTGCATAATCTGCCTCACTGACGCAAATGAAGTTTAAAACCGTTCTTTTGTGTCAACAGGAAATCGATTTAAGACCTTATTTATACCTGGACAGTTAATGGTTACTTACATGGCAATTTTGCATGTGGCGGCTTATGGGCCTAGACTTTGCAACATAAGGTAAAATTCTCTTCTAATTGATGATTCGTAAAGTGGGCAAATAACACTTAAAATATCTTTTCTTTTTTATCCTTTTGGAAACCTCTACTCCGGCATCAAGATATCGCCACTGAGGGGAAAAACCCCATGTTGAAAAAGCAATTCACGTCGTAGCTAAGCATTATCTTCAACAGCGAACTTTATTACGATCTCGCCAAAAGCTAAACGACATTGGTAAGTTCTCAACTTTTTCCTTTGATTTATTTTTTTCTTTAATTTGAAAGACTATTTTGTTTGTTTGACTAACCGAAATCGGGGGAAATGACGATAAACCCAGGCTGGTAAATCGTACATTCTTAAAAGGACAACGAGACGAATTTCATTAGCAACTAGCCACTGAATTATTTTTTAATGCTGGCACGGAAAGCCGTTTACGTATCTTTCTTTGAAATTTAGAGGCGCTTGGGTAATCTCCTGACTTTTGTCAGAGTGTTTTTTTTTTGGTACTATGATCATATAGGAACTTCGAAAAAAGGGAAGAATATGGCGATGATTGCATGTGTGGTCGTTGCTTTTAAGGCGAAATGAGAAGTGTTACATGTACGTTTGCAAGTAGCTTTATCATTTTTTGATAACGTTTCCCTCTATTAAAAGAGCCAGTTTTTGAGCACAGAACTTAACATCGATATGATTTTATGATTTCATATTCGATAAGCAATTGAACCGGGCATCTAAGGTCTTAAAAATGGTAATAAATTGGTATAGCACGCCCTGACATTTCTGAGAATCAAGAGCGGTAATTTGATTTCTTTGCATAACAAACGAAACCCTCCATAAGGTCATCAACAATGTATTTTATCTCTGCCGATCTGAATCTATTCTCATACAAAGAAAACTTAGGGCAACTAAAATTTGATTCACGATGATTTCCGATGCCAATTTGAAAATTGGAGTCAAAGTAACTGGGCTTAAGAACAAGGTTTCAGAAAAAATTCTACCAAACAAAGCAGTATGTGTGTCTAAAATAGGAAATTAAGAGTGATTTCTCTTGACTTTAAATAAAGCGCTCTCCGGTGAAGTAGACATCCTTTCTCTTAACTTCAATTTACTTTACTTTAATCGAATAGTAACTCAGCATTTTTCGAGAAATGGATGAAATGAATAGCGGCACTGAAAATCATTTTTGCATTCGATGTCATCAAAGCATCTTATGAATTTCCATCAATAAACAGAGAAGTCGACTTTCTTAGCAAATATCGGACCGTATTAAAGAGGAGAAATTCAAACATAAGATATAACCAAGCAATAAAAGATAACATCTACAGCACATATCCGATCTCATGCTTTAAACTTTATTTTGGCATGTTGGTATAAGTTTTAGGTACAAGGGGCAATTCAGTTTATCTGTCAGCATTTGCCATAAATAATGTGTTGCCGACTTATTTGATAACACATTGCCACTAGGAAGATATTCCTACATACTGACAAAGAGACTATTCCACGGAAACTGCGCACGAACGAATCTTATTCACGAGTTGCAATGCGTCAAAAAAGCGAACGAGTGAGCGTAGTAAACGTGTAAGTTTTTCGATGCATCGCAACGAATGAATAAAAATCGCTTCACTCTCCGTGGTACGATGTTCTTATTTTATACATAATGAGATTTACACCGTGAGGTACGAAGCGAACGACTTTGAAAATACATCGTTAGTCCAATGAGAGTCAAGAACGATAATACGTCATAGTGTAAATCTCAGTGTGTACGAAATAAAAGAACTTTCGCCATGCTTTTCCCAAATCGTAATCATGGTTTTAGGAACCGCGAAACAGCTCCTATAACTGAGAAAAAAAAATTTTTATGGATTACTTGTTTGAGATTATAGAGGCCAAAAAGGGTATTAATGCGCAATTGTTATGATTTTTTGATGAACGTGAGCTGCAAGCTGTTTTTGTTAAGGGAAGGGACAAAGTTCAGGGGAGAGATGTTGTGGAACAGGCAATACAATTGTAACCATTATCAACGGACCCCCAACCAGATATTCAAATGTTACCCACATATAATAACTACATCAAATTGATAAAATTCCAGACCATTAGGGGGCATCAAGGATCCTACCGACTAGTTTTAATTTCACGCTGACGCCTTAGATTAAGATTCTGGCATAATTTCTTTTACTAGAGTATCATTAGATATCTGGTAGTAATGGTTTTCGACAAAACGTCTTTTTTCTTTAGTTGTTTTAAATACGTACGAGAACATGCACATCAGTAGATGGCTACTGTTAATACTTATAACTTAATCCGAATAACCAGGCTATTTTAACCTCCTTAATTCACGTCGCGAAAAATATCTTCCCTTGAGGAAGGTAGGGCATATGTCGCACAATTTCGTCTTATTTAGCATTCTTAATCACAAGATTAATTTAGAAATAGTCGATGAAAATTTAGTTTCCAGTAGGAGGATAAGTTCATCCTGTTTTGTTTGAAATTATTTCCTTTAGACATTCAGCCGCTTTCCAAAGAGAAAGTGCCTCTTTCTTTCTTTCCGGTTAGTCCTTTTTCATGAAGGTTATCATTTCAAACTTGACTTAATCTTGACGAAAGGGAGACAAGTTGAATAGATTATTCAGTCATAAGGCTATAGCTAACATGGCAAACTGCCACGTCCGCGTCATTCTCTATGAGAAGTGAACAAAGCAATTGCGTCAGAGGACACCACCAATACCATTAACGTTTCACAATATGTACCATTCTCTTAGAGATTTCTTTTCTTTCATCCTCTTACTGCTGAGTGCGACAGTGAGTTGTCATCGTCACATGCGTAAATGAAAGAAACTCCTTGTTAATCAAAAGGTAATCTCATATGACAAACCACTTGGCGCGAAGACACATTGTCACAGTCACCCAAATAGAGTAGATTTCATTTTCTATCAGAGTGAAAATATATTTTCATATGTTAATCAAAGAGCATTTTCGTCTCAGAAATGTTCATAATTAAAACTTCCTGGAGACACGCTGAGCCATGCCATAACAAATATAAGTATTTGAATAATCAGGTGTAGTTGAGTATTAAAGATTGATCTAGCCTAGTCTGGGGCTTTAGATTAGAACCCTAAATTTGTGATTCATAATCTACAAGTCGAATTGAAACCTACAGAACAAGGACCAAGAAAATCTTGTCCCAGTTGCCCACTCTCTAAGAGGTATTTGCCAATAAGTTTTCCAGTTTATCATGTTTATCAGAAACATAGAGCAACATAGAGCAAATAGACAGGATACTTAGTCTCTTCAGTATCGTCGTTCTCTATCCCACTTGCTTCGTGAGTCAGTGGCGCCGAAATATGCTTATTCAAGTACATATTCCTTTCAAGTTGATAAGGACAACTTAGAGTATTTCAAAACTAAAAATACTAGTCAAACAGTCTCAGACGAAATGCAACGGAAGGCCTTATTTTGGAAGAGATACGAAAAAAGCGAATATGAATTAATAATGATTTGATAACTGAAAGAGGTACAGCTTTGGTTTCCAAAAGAAGCTTGATTATCAGTTTCTGCATAACACACAGAACTCGTGGCAGCATATTCTAGAGGCTCATTCTAGGCAACCAACCTAAAACTCAATTAAAAAACTTCATTCGTTGCGTAGTGTCTTGCGGTTTCACACATAGGAAGACACTGTTAATTATATGCGCATGCATTCTCAGGGTTTATGATTTCCTGGTCTACAAAACAGATTTCGTGCAAACAAGGGAAATTCTACAAAGAAGTTTTTTTTTAAGCTGGAGTTCTACTCTCAGCGCTCTCCGAGAATTCAGAGCTTTTTATTCGTCTTTGTTTATAGACTTTCGTTTCGTGTTTTTAATATCAATAACAATCAAGCAGGTAGCATCCTAATTTAAACCTTCAATAGAATCAACTGTTATCTCCTTTGTCAACCGCATAGCCAATAATTTTCTGCTAAAGTGGAGTTTTCATTAGCATACGAGTACAACCATGCACCCATAGGTCAACAAAAAAAAATTAATTCTTTTCTGTCTCTATAATTGTTCCAAATCTTACAGTATATGAAACAAAAAGCAAAGGAAAAAATAAAAGCATTATGTATGTGAAGTTCGCGGAGGTTTCCAGCACGAAAAGACTCCAGAAGATCATTTAAAGTAATTTTAACGAGGCCTTTGACATCTTTCGAAGAAAAAATTATATCATTTCAAAGACATCTTAGCAGTAGACATTACAAACCAAAACATTTGATTAAATCTAAGATAAAACCGTTGCAATATGAAGTTGTCTTACCTGCGGTGAGACAAATATTACTTTCTGGTCAAAACAGTCCTGAGGAAGATTATCGTTTGGAAACAAAAAATTATTTATTTCATTCACTCCTCCGTGCCTCCCTGACGTACCAAGACAAGAAAAAAGACAGCGTGGACGACACTAGTGTTGTACTGTTCTTTACATCTTACCCTCAGAAATTTCACACATCGTCGCATCATTCTGTGTATTCTGCAAAATGGAAATCGAGTAGATCACCTATCTACATGCAAGCAAATATTTTCGATATAAACATGGAAGAGGCTTTCGCGCCTGCAAGTTTTTAGTACCCACGGAGCTTTTGAGCTATTTAACGGAGAACTAAGGTAAAACCACTCAACGTAAGAACTTTTTAATGCGACAATTTTCAGCAAAATATCTTAAAATTTTAATGATGCCTTTTAGCGGTGTTTGATTCTTTGAACACATTTTGCTTTTATTTACTTTGGACTTCAATTTTGTGAACGTCTTCGTTGGAAAGCAATAGAAAAATATAGAAGAGACGGAGGCTTGTTGACGCAAAATAGTTACGTTGTGCCCGTAAGCTGCCTCCCATTCAAACTAATGATGGCTGTGCAGATGGATTGAAGATCACACAAAGAAATAATTATAAGAGTTCTCAATTCCTAATGTTGCGAGGACGGTAAAAATTGGATGAAAACGACGACCACAATTTTTTGAAAAAGAAACCTCCACTCATACAGGTGAGAGGGTTTTTCTTCTGATATTAAAGTATCAATCGCAAAATGCTCCATACTGAGCAGAGATCTCATATTTTGACTCGGGACATCTCTATTATCAGGTAATGTGTTTCGCTTCATGAAACCATTAAAAAAATATTTTTACAATATTCTAAATCTTAAGGACTGAGAACCGTCAATGTGAAATTTACAAAAGAACAAACGATAAATTCGGTGATGGGCAACACGAAGGAGTTAAAGAAATATATCTCAAGCTAGTTTGACGGTAAGATTTCTAATTCCTTGTTGACCTCAGGGGTGTTTCTTACCATGACGAATTTCCTATAAATCTAAAGGAAGCATTGTTCTACTTATAAAATGCAGGAAGAGCTTAAACTTGGTAATATTTTTATCTTTTAAAGAGATTTATGGAAAACAATTTAATCATAACTCTATATAAAACAATTTAATCTCCAAGCAAATTTATAACATTTGGTTTCGTAACCGCTTTATCTCAATTGAGAAAAAAGTTTTTTGGATTTCTTACAAAATAATTATTCATTTTATCATGTTTATTCCCAGAAACCTAGGACTCCACTGGTCTTACACAAGTCACGTAAGCAAGAAAGAGATTATTTTTGTTTTTCTTTCCTGACCAAATAAAATTTGGAAGTAAACTTGAAATTAGAAATACGAGTTTCGCGAAATAGCTCGTGTAGACTCTTGTATATAGCCGCGCGTATTTATTAAAATTAGTTTTTAGAAGAAAATCTTATCTTCAACAGCTGCAAATGAGACAATCTGTGATTCGTAAACGTCTGCGTTCTTTTGAATTTCATGTTGATTTATTTGGTTACGTTTTTCGAAAGTGGCTTTTGATGTTTTACATCGCAAACCCCGAGGTGTCATCACAAAGACGCACATAGTCAACACAGTCTACCTTGGTCAACAAGCATGGTTTTTAGAATCACACAAACAAAACCCAAGTTAGTCAGACAAGATAAATTTGAAAGCGACCGACTTGTCTCTCGCTGTCACACTTTAACAATTAAAGTGAAGAACCTGTTTCTTCTGGAACTATGCCTTCACATATGTGTGAAATTAATGTTACAAATTTTGCGCAAAACTTTGCTAAACGTCCGTTTATTTGCAGTCTGGATATGTTAAACACATATGCAGCTTTAAATTACTTCAATATCTTGCTAATTTAATAATTCAAAATATACCTGCGTCCTTGAGTTTTTAAGTCTATGGATTATATTTAGTATTCACTGATTAGGTGTCATCACCATCCTTCTTGTTGTAAAAAGTTTGCATATGAACTCGGCCCAAAATGTCTTTTTATGTGAAAACTTAATTTTGTCTTGACTGGGATAAAACTTGATGAACTCTAACATATCGCCTTTGAAATTTTCGTCGGAAAGCCGATTTAAAGTCTCTTACACTGTATATATATTGACAGTGACTGCGCTGAAATCTCAGCTGGCTAACGGGGATAAAATTTACCGCATAAACAGAACGTAAAATTCGTTCCTCCAACAGGACTCAGGTAAATATTTTCCAGCTTTAGACAGTTATGAGTTTTTTCTCTTTTTTTTTTGTCGTAGTCTACACTGACATATTGTACTAGCTGTTGGGGTGAAAAATGGGCGACGAGGTTGTGAAATTTACATTTCTTGGTCGACAGGACAAGTTTAGACATTTTAACATAAATCAATTATAAAATACTGCGAGTCTCGACTATCTAAACTCGGAGTCTGAAAGAACACTTCTATTAAGTAGAATGAAATAGCATCTCTTTGAATTTGCAATGAGTGTTCCCAGTGAGTGGTGAGAAATTATATTCGGTAAGCTATCGGGGCATAGCTAGAAAGTTCCATTTTTGTCACAAAAATTTTGAAAGACTCCTTTAATAAATTTCAAGCGGGCGGGAAAAAACATTTCAGGCCCAGGTTTACGGGATTGTAGGCTGGCTACCCCTCTAGCAGTATCCAATGATATAATTACAAACTGCAGCAAATAATTACAGTTTCAGCTTTTCCATCAAGCGTACTTCTGGTCACACTTTTCCGCCGGCCTCAAAGAGAAGGCTTTTATTCGGATCGCTCAAAGAGTGATGTAGCACAGATTTAACCATTTTATGATTGACAGAACATAAGTGAGTGACTCTTAAAGATTTATATTCTAAAGTCAAACATAACTGATCCTCGGTGTGTTTGCAATTTTGTTCTTTATCATTCAACACTACATCGAATTCTATCTCAACCTTGTGATCAAATTATAATGTTGCAATTGCAACCCCTTTAATGATTTTTTCCCTTTTGTTTTCTTTTTCTCGAAAAATACAACAAAAATGATCTTATTTATTTTTATTCATTGCCTTAACGGCTCACTAAATGATAGATTTAAAGTACTGGTTGCCCAGAGTAATCACGATTTAATGAGGGCTATTGGAGTCCAGATGCCAACTAATATACGTATAACCACGACCCTAAGTCTGACAAATGAATTTTTTTGCAAGCTTCGTCAACAATTTTTAAAACCTAAAACAACTTTAAGAGTGAGTATAATCCTCGTAGGTCGTAGGTTCTTAGCAAGCCAAAATTGAATGCGATTTGATAGATAAAGAAAAATCCACTCTATGAATAGCATTGGAAAATCAAGAATATTTTGCATGTAACGTCAAGGTAGGTTCGAACGAAAAAGCTTTTGAAGTACGATGTTAGGCGAACTTTCATGTGGGTTGTGATCCAATTAACTAACAAAATTTATCAGATCAGAAACATAAATATCTACAAAAGGAAAAGTGAATGCATAAGTTATGAAACAGTAAGTTCTAAGAGAACTCTTAGGCGAGGAAAATGGTCAGAAAACAGTATATGGTGGATCTCCCTTCTATATAAAGCAAGACTACTGGATAGAGCCCACCGCATCGTCACTCTCAGATGTGCCTTTAAAATTTTAAAGTTTAGGAACCCGATTTCTTGAGCAGATTGAAGCCTTGAATAGGGTGAAGTATCACCCGATATTGTGACCAAATTTTCCTGGAAAAACAGTACTTTGTTAAAGTTTCTCGACGGGTTGGTTTACATCATGACACGCATGCAATCTTTGAATTACACAAATTAACTTATCATACGATTTATCTTACATGATCTTTGTCATCAATTGGCCTCGACTTAACATGCTTCATTATGATTATGGTATCCGCTAGCTCTTTTTGATCACTACAATTTTTCGATCCCATTTACTAATCAATACTGTGAATTTCTATCGATTACCTTCCAATATCTTAAATTATGCAAGTTTGTCTTCTCCTTCATACGTATATTTGGTACATTTAGTCTTTGATCTTCAATTTCATCAAGATTTTCCTTATCCTTCACGCGTACTTGTTCAGTATATGTTTGTTAAGTAGATGTTTGTTTCCAAGAATCATAATTTTAAGTAAAATAAAGATTGCCGATTTAAATGACCAAAAGTTTTCTGATCAGTATGGCCAAACGCAATAAATACAGATTAACAAGACTTTTAGGAAACAAATGACATATTACTGAGACTTAGCTTTGTATTATAAAGTTTTTCATTCTCCAGTACTCCTTCAGCTTTTTGTCTCATTTCCCCCTACAGTTTCCTCATTGCACAATAATAGAGACAATTTCAGTTAAATATAAGTAGTTATTTCTGTTCAGAAAACAAGACTCACTGTCATTAACACACGCTAAAATAAAAACTGACTTCCAAAATAAACTCAACTAAGAGATATGTAAGAAATTATTTGGGCGATTTTTTACTTTCTGTCGTTGTTTCGTATTGAAAACGTGATAGCATTTTTCTATACACATATTGTACTTCTCTGTCAATTCAAAAATCCCGGAACTTCAAAAAATTGATAAACCTAAGTTCATCTTGAATAGCAGTAGCTCATATTTACATCAGCTATCAAAGCCTTAGACAAATTATTCGAAAACTAATCCCTCGATATCACTCGTTGTTTTATTCCGATTGCAATTCTAAACGCACAAAAGAGAATCATTCTAAATTCATCCAGATCTTAGAGATTAAAAGTTACCGGTAAGAGCGACAAAAAGACTTTTAATAACCCTTTTTTATTTTCTTAGCTAGTTATTTATCAGGGTTCCTCTCAACGCTTTTAAGTCTATTTCATCAAGAGCTTCCTGTGAAGATGAACTATCGCAGCGAAACTTACAGTATGAGGCGTCTTTCTAAGAAGAAACTTTCTTTATCATGTAAGATTAACTGAGCCAACAGCATAGATTATAGCCAATTCCCGGTTGCTCACGAACACTCGACATTCACTCTTCCGTCGTGAAGAAACAGAGGTAGCTTTACTTTTATAACAATTGGAACGCAACGTTTAAAGCGCTTTTAAAGTTAGTATCGGTTAGTTTAATGCTTATTTAGAGGTGAGTGCATGTTCCTTCATATGTCGGATGTATATTTGAGAGATGACATTACAAGTGTTTTCTATAATGCAGTTTTGCGTGATACATATGACTTGCTTACTCCATGTTATTCTTGTGCAAAAACACATGTGCGTATGATAAATTTCTCGATATTCAAAAGTTTCTGGTCATGTAAAGCAAACCAAGTCTTCCCTAAATTGATTCCCGTGAAATGGGGACAAACTGAATAAATTGAATGAATTGGTATAACCCTACATTTAATGAAAACAAGAAGTTAATGAAAATTAATGAAGAATATCCCGAAAGAAATATGTAGTTATACGTGCTTCCCAAGACTAAATTTATTCTCAATGCGTACCGCAATATTTAGCAAATAATTATAGGACGTTACTCAGAAGAAATATATCATACACATTTGCTGTGATCACGAATTCTCAATGATGATCGTACAAACCGCAAAATTTGTCGATTTTTGCACGAGTATCTCTCAAAGGAAGCAAATGAAAATATGTAATCTTCTATTAGATATTTTAGTGGAGTTCTAACGAAATGTCACGAGGACAGTCATAGTTCAAACCAGAGTAATCGCAAAATCTCGCTTTTGATTTAAATAGAATTGGATTTAGAAGAAATTAAAACCCTTTGTTATTACAGAAAAGAGAGATTAAGTCTATACACATGCACTGTGTGCGGCAAATCTCACAAAGTTCTTCCGCTAGGCAAATTAAATTTGCTCTTAAGATGATGAAAATACTGGGTTTATTATGTTAATTTGAAAGAGGCGCTAAGTAACTCTCATACAATCTGAAGCCGTATATCATACGTCAAGGGTGAACGTAATTTAGTATTTCCTGCAAAGTTAAAATAGATACGTATCATTGAAGGAAAAGATCTCTGAGAATGGCAAAATGTTATTCTTATCAATACGAGACAAACAAATTAGAAGCAATGACTGAGAAATGGTCTCAGTAAATTTTGGCAAATCAAGGATTAGTATTTTTTAGCCCCTAATGGCTTGAAAAGGTAAACGCAGTTTGTGCATAATGAGGGTCACCTCAATTGTCGTGTTTAATTTGAACGTTTGTATTCGAAATAAAGTTTGTCATGTGAAAGGCAAGATTTTAGACAACTCTCCGAAACCTCTTCTACTCATTTTATCTTTCAGCAATGAAGGGGAAAAGAAGGTCAAGATTTTTCTTCCATCTTGTAATTCTGGTTCAATATGTTTTTTGCCATCCACATCTCGAGACGAATTCGGAACTACTTTGTTGTGAGAAATTAACCAACACAAGTGATTTTCGCTGCTGGAATGAAACATCAGAGATGAATAGCACAGCGAATACGGCAGTAACTGGCCATTGTGTACGAGGAATGTCGAAGAAAACATGTTTTAAAGCAACTTTGTTGGAGCCATGCCGAGAAAATCCAATGGAGAGTATCATACCTCTGGGGAAGAGAGAAATACATATAGGAGCATTCGTTCCTTTCCTAAAGGATGATAGAAACGGTCACTATAATGCTATGAAGATGGCTATCGACATCATTAATAATAGATCTGATATATTGCAAAATTATACACTGGTGTTGGACGTGGAGGATACTGCTTGGGTGAGTGTATTACATCGTTTTTATCAGAATTCCTGCGAAGCTTTCAATGTTTTTTTGTTTTTTTGCGAAAATAGTGCACCGAAAAATTTACATTAAGCGATATATTTAAGGACTCTTCCTGATTTTCTTTATTGTAACACTCATGGAGATAAGATTGTGTTGGTGAGATATGAAGAATTATCAATGATGGCTGAGAATTCATGTTGGAATCTTCAAAATATCTTTTTAGCATGCACTCCGAAATTACAGCCAATATGAACTAAAAAGCACCCCGAGTATCGATTTAAACCTCTCAGAGATTTTGGCACAATGGCCTTGTTAATTAAAATGTTTCTAAACCCGTAAATAATTCGTTACTTTTTTAATTCAACCTATGTGCTTCTCAGTTGTTAACCCCCTCTTTACCTGCATCCGAAAAAATATAGAAAAGAATTAAATCCATCCCTATCATTGAATTTCTGAGAAAACCACGGACGTAGAAGGAACTAAATTGGACAAAGTCTGGAATATTTCACAAATTTGTATTATATTTACCCGTAATTCAATTTCAATTTCTTTTGTTGAGTAATTAAATTTATATTGACAGTTCTGCTTGTTGAAAAAGGCGACTATCCGATGATCAGTATTCTGTCAGTCATATCTTTGCACCTCTGTACACATACAGTCTCTCTAATTGACCAGGTGGCGGAGGAGTTTGAGTTTGAATGATAAATACAACGAAGGTTTTGAGCTAACTTTTTTTAATTTCTCTTCCTTCTTGGCGGTTAGAGAGATCTTTTTTCGCTTTTTTCAGTTTAGATTCTCTATTAATCAAAGTTCCAATTTTCAAATGTTAGTTAATTCCTCACGAAAAAGCTTTATTTCCAAGATTTATTCCGCTCCGGTTTTCCCAATCACCGAAAGCTAAATGTATAATTGAATGAAAACCTGGAAGCTGCGAATGGCATTCTCTGTGTCTCTCAGTGACTCCCTTCTCCCCTCCCCCAACCCAGTGATACACAAGATTGCAACCACCTTTACCAACATAAATTACATACTAAAGATAACCCTTTTCGATCCTTAAAGTCACTCAACCTAAATAACTTTGTAGGCTAAGATATGGAAGCGAACTTAAAATTTCTCAATACTTTTTGAAAGCTATCTCTGTTTTCCTTCTATCTAGACTTCTTATAGTGTTGTTATTAATTTTTTGGTCTTCTTCAGTGGAACAATGGCTCTTTTTCCCTAAATTAAAGATTAACAAACTAAGGACAGGACAATAAAAATTTCATAAGTGGAAACCGAGAATGAGGCAAATCTTACCCCTGTTTTAATTCTGTCCTACATGTCCTTCAATCATCTCAAATTAGATCCGAGGACTGTTTCGAAGGCGACTTCCTGAAAATGTTTTTAAATTGACCTTCCCCTTTGCAGTTAAAGTTCCGGTACGTGATGTACGAACAAATTAATTTAAACTAGAACGTGACTTTTGGAATCGATTTTAGTCCAAAAACAAAACAATCATATGTATCTGAGTTGCCTGCTTGCTTGGTGGTAAAAGCATTGTAACGAAATAACACTTCGTAAACTAAAGTTTTGTCTTTAAGGAAAAGTAAAAAGACTTGAGAAAAATTCGACAACATTTAGGGTTATTGCTCCAGACTCTCCATCTAGATCATCTAAAGCGTGCGAGAAAAGGTTGAGTGGTCATTTCCGTCCAGAGAGTTAAATCTTGGCGTCTGATAGCCTTCCATTAAGGTAAATGTATTAATTTGTTCCAGGAAAGTCAAATATATTCTGAATTTTTTTTATCGGCTCTTTTGATTTCTAAGAATATTAATCTCTTTATTAAATTGAAAAAAAAAATGGACGGAAGAAAGGTACAACACCTGTTTAAACAAGTCTTCCTTCACATGAAAATACTTTAGAACCTTTCTTGCATTAATCTTCAACACATTTTGGTAGAGGTGAAAAGAATGACTATTTACTGCCATTGCATGGAAAGTAGCAAAGCATCAAGGATAAGACTTTCAAAATAAGATTTGTAACAACACACTATGTGCACTATGTCTCTTTTAGTCTCTTAAAATAAAAATGGTGAAGGTGTCTGCAAATTCCATATCTTAAATCTGTCACGCCTAATTAGCGTCTGAAAGCACAGAAGCAGCATTCAAAAGCTTTGCTTGAAAAATTATGAATGGATTCCACGAATATTCAACGTGTCGTGGTTTGAGTTACGCACCTCAGGCAGGTGCCCGATTATATTTAGATATAGCCAAAAGATATACGACTGATGTGACGGCAGGTTATAGACTCCAGAGGAAAAGAGAAGTAAATTATACACAAGTTCAAGCCTTGATAAAGAATACGTTGGAGAAAGTGATTTTTTTCTATTTCCGCTTTTTTCTCTTTTCCCGAGCAGTTTCTTGTTGATGGAGCAGAGCTATGATAGTCCAAATTGCTTTACGTCAAACATCCGCACCAAAGCATTGAGTGGTGAAATCAGTTTGCGATTCGCAGCAGCCTTAATGAAGATATGAGACTTTCGAAGGAAATATTCGCTCTGAAATTAATTCAGATTAAATGGGTTGATTTAAGTAGGCAATGAAAATAAGAGCTCCCGCACATCGGCTCCTTTGCTTGGATGAGTTCCAGAAGCTAACAGCCCAAAGTGAGAAAAGAACAGCTTCTGCTATCACTTGTTTACGGCCAACTAAGTTATCTGGTATTTTTAATAGAGCACCATTCCCAATCATTATCATTTTAGGACAATGGTGCATACGCCATAAAGGCGTTCTACAACCTGCTAAACAAGGAAAGGAGACCTGCAATATTGCTTGGACCTTCAAGTACAGAGGCCTTAGAGCCTGTGGCAGAGGCTGCGCCACTGTGGAAGCTCATTCAGGTTTGGTTTAAAAATGTTGCCCCCTTGGGAGGAGTTCAGAACAAGATCTTACCAGACGGAAATAGTTGGCCGTGCCAATTATTTATTTAGCAAACGTCCTTCGTCAACTGGACCTTGAACGACACCCGTAGATAGCTGACTACACACATCAGACTCTAGGACTCCTTTACAGAGTGACAAAAACCAACTGTTACATAAACATAGAAGAAAGAGTACACAAAAAAAAAAACAGACTCCTGAATGGAATCAGACTCCAAGTCTGAGATTTACTATCTGCAATCGCTGCAATCTGCAGAGTGCGACTTGTAATTGTATGAACAAAAAAACACCTCTGTACTTTTAATCGTCGCAGTCCATTTAAAGTCGGATTACATAATTTAAGGAAGATGTTAAAGCCGACTGGTTTCCTCTTTTATGTAGGTTTCTTACGCGTCAGGCTCTCCAAAATTTGATTCAGGGAAATATCGCAACACTTATCGAGGAGCTCCATCGTCAACGTCATACAGCAAGGCTAAGGTGGCCTTTATCAAATATTTTGGCTGGAAAAGAGTGGCTATACTCTATCAGTATGATCCAGAATTCTTTTCCCCGGTAAGTTCTTACATTGTTCTTCTGAACAAATATCTCAGGGAAAAAATATGGGAGGGGAAGGTTAACTGCTGGCCAAGAAGCAACTTTCCGAGGTGATAGTAAAGGCATTTTAAACTCTGCAACCTCGGATATAATGATTTGTAACAATTTATCATTTACTTTGTCTTTTATTTTTTTTATTTTCTCCTTTCTTTTATTTTTATTTTTCCTTACTGATACGTAATGGGTATCATATCGAAAGAGATTTAGAGACTGATACCTTTCCCGCTAATTTGATACACGTTAAACCCTCGGAGACAGCTCAAGAATCAATTTGCGACATACCTAGATATGTATGAAACAGAAGTCACCATAGAATGTTCACAGTCCTCTGTGCGAGGGAAATAAAAGAGAGTTCCAAAATGTAAAAAGAAGTTTTCGAGAAACGAAAAAAGTCCGTCTTTATTATCTCTATTTGTATATCTGCAGACGGTGGATAAGCTCAAAAATGAACTGAAGAAAAACAATATCAGCATCATTGCAGTGGAGGGATTTGAACAGCTTGGCGACGTCAGTTTTCAAATACGGAAACTCAAGGTGACTTAAGTACCTTGTTAAACACTTTTACAAATCCCTATAAATAGGCACTTACAACTACATAGCTAAAACTGACTGAAATTCATTTTTTAAAACGCTCCAAACTAGGTAATTGAGTACGTCAGGTTTAATGGAACTTGACGCAAGCAATATTAGGAGTAGGGTTTATAATGCTACAGGGATAACCACTGTGAGATATACGAGAGGAACCGATGCCGCAATCGGAACGGGGCACTCCATCTTTGGCTTGCTCTGAGTCTACTCTTTCTTTCCAAATCAGTCTCTAGATGCAAGAATCATAATAGGCGAGTTTGGCTCCGTCGGAGCCCAAAACGTCTTTTGTGAGGTAAGTGGAGTAATCATCTAAACGCCAGTTAGAGGCTACAAAACAAGTCCTGCTACAAAAGAAGTCGCGATAGGAATTACGAGAGTTTTCCTACGATTTCAACTGATCATTTTCTCATTATTTATTGATCTCTATTCAGATCACTTCGAGTAGCCTTCAGTAAAATACCTCTTAAAGTCTTGTTCTTTTGGCTTTTTTTTTTTTTTTCCACAAAAGCCCCAGAGCTAACCTCACCTGAAGTTTATAACTCTACCTGTGTTTGATATTTTTTTGCAGGCTTTTAAGCAAAAAATGTATGGTCCGAACTTTGCCTGGATAACATTTGGCGATGTTGCACCAAGCCAAATATTTCGATCACCAGACAAAGAAAAGATTCCCTGCACAGTTGAAGAGCTGAGGCAAGCAGCTGATCGTTACATATCGACGGTCAAGCTAGATATTCGCCAAGATGACAACGTAACGTTCTCTGGAATGGTACGTTCTGGCAATTGCTAAGTTACTTTAGTTACATTGTATTCTCCGTTAACCAACCTGTAGAGAAGAAACTCTTTTGAAACTTTCAAACATCGCAATGCGTCGGCACCTTTATCCAAGTAGATCTAAACGAAAACAGCATGGACAATTTTTCCCCTAGTCATTAATTATTGGGAAACAAGCCTCTACGGCTACCAGTCCTAGTGCCATGATTAGTAACCTAATTAAGAGCTGTATATCATTTTTTTTATCTATCCGCAGACTGCGGAAGGTTTTTGGAGTGAAATGCTCAAGTTGAATAAGAACAAGTCTCTCAGAAAAGAATCTGCGTACGCCTTTGACGTAGCATGGATAATCGCGTTAACACTGAACGCTTCCCTCGCCAATGGATTGGAGTACGAGAACCTCCACACGCCAGATTACAAATATCCTCTTGGGATGAAACAACTTATCAGGAAGATAAGTTTTCAAGGACTTACTGTGAGTAAAAGTTTGGTCTTACCGAATCATTGATGTCAGGTTAAAATAAAAAATTATAACAGGGTAATTTAGTGTTCTCGACTAAGTTGAAATCGTAAACTGGACACCGTAAAGAGTTTAAAGGCTAACATTTCGAGCGTTAGCTCTTCTTCAGAATTATTGGTGAAATTGTGGGTTGTGTGTGGGTTTATGTGCAAAAAATGGAGCTACGCTATTGGTGGGAACATGGTGACGAGAAAACAAGATGAAATTAGTTGAATGAAAAGCGCTTGTTAATGCAGTGGAATTAGGAGTGCCGATTTGGACGATAAATTTTTGTTCTAGAGTTTTGCGGAAATAGGAAGACGACTAGGGGACCGATTCCGAGAAAAACTTCTCGACGTAGAAAGAAATGACATGGATGCATTCAAATCAGTCTCTAGACACTTTAATCTCCCTAATCACTCTAAACAGCATATGGTAGTTTGCGGTCTTTCCCCACACCTAGGCAGTTCGGAAAGCCGCAAAACTCAAGAACAAAAATTTATTTTTTGTTTTCTCGTCACCATATTCCCAGCATAGCTCCATTTTCTGCATGTAAACCCACACAAAACCCACAATTCCTCCAATCGTTCTAACGAACGGCTAACGCTCGAAACTTCAGCCTTTAAACTCTTTACGGCGGTCAATTTACGTTTTCAACTCATTTGATAACACTAAATTACCCTGTTATACTTTCCCACGTACGCAGCACCACAGTTTACCTAGGAACGTACCCCTTTAAAAAAAAAGATTGTTGGTTGGATGGTTTTCCCGTGAAAAAGTCAAAAATTAATCCTAGAAAGTGCATATACTTTTCATAGACAATTCGCTGAGTTCAGCTGTCATAAGAAATGTTGTCTCTACCCCTAATGAATTATGTTAATTCCTTACGCGAAGTATTTGGTTAGTCTCAACATTTCAATCAATCAATTTCTAAAGCACAGAGAGGAGCTTATTGACAAGAAGAACAAAATAGCTGTCAATTTGTCCCGGCTCTAATTATGATTTCAAACTCATGGCTATATTTTCTTTTCGATAGGGTCCAGTTCGCTTTGAAGATAACAGAGAGCGATTGGGAACAGTTCTTATCAAACAGAACAGGAAAGGTACATTTACCAACTCTTAAAGAGAAAAAAACATGAAAGGTCCAGGTAAGTTATTCAACGACCTGCCACATGCAATGGCTTGCAAAAGCACAAACTACTGAAACTGAAACAGAATACCGTTTGTATAAAAGGTACGTCAAAGGAGTATCTGCGCGAAAAGGGAGCGTTAGAGAGCGGTGTCCTCGACTCTCTGGCTGAAACACCCTCTAAAAGGGTGTCCTCATAATAGCTTACTAAGAAGCCATGCCGATACCCATTGGGAAGTAGTAAAGTCAGTAAAGCTGCTAGCCCTATATACGTGTGTAATTAAGACGTTCAAATGTCGCTCGCTTTACATAGTCAAATGAATACCTTTCGTGCATGGCAGGAAATCCGCTTTCGACCTTTCAAACATTCAAAAGATAATTATTGGAGGGAAGTATCTCCCTTGAGGTGTTCACGACGAAGATTATTGTAGCCGCTTAAACCATTGACTAACAAAAGTTATATGAAATCGTTTTTACAATGCTTTCTCTATCGCTACGAAAACTTTGGAATTGGGTCTTTATCTTTCAGGAAATGAGACCAGAATTGGTCAACATTTTACGTTCTCTGATCAACTCCACATCTTCAAAGATGAAAAAAAAGAAATATGGCCTGGTAATTCATTTGCTTTAATCTCATATAATATCAGGCTCTCAACTTTGCAACAGTATTCTAAACGAGCTTCCTTGTCTCCTCTTACCATCGTGTTTTCATGAAAGCGATACCATTTATAACCATACAACATTAATTAGAGAGAAAAGAAGTATAAAGCTACCTGAGAGAATTGTGGCATTGAAAATGCAGGAGTTCTCAACCATTTGGTCTGGATTTGAGACGCAAAATATTTCATGATTCATTTTGTATTAACTTTATCGCTTTGTTCAATCTTTGAGAGTGCTGTGGTGAAGATATATAATTCAAAAATTTCAGTGTTCTAAATTAAGCCTGCTTCTCTTTTTCAGATAAGATACCAAAGGACGACACTGTCAGAAATTTTGAGTTCATGATAATCCCGCTACCTCTTATAGTAATCATGTGGCTTATGGCAGTGGTGGGAATCATCTGCTCAGCAGGGTTTTTATATTTCAACATCAGCAACCGAAAGCATAGGTAACAACATCGTCCAAAAGTCTCTAAAACATAATAACATCACTTAATATGTAATATCAAATGGAAGGAAATTTTAGGGTGTGTGTTGACCAATAGAGGTTGCGCTCCAAGCAGATGGTTTAAATCTATAGCCGGCTTACTTAAAAAAAAAAATGCTTCTCTCTAACCTAAGAAACACTTGGCTAATTGCTTTGAATTAGCTGAGGTGGGCTGATGTACTAAAGAAATCTTGACTGACAGACAGAAGTAAGAAAACGAAAAGATTAGTGAAAGGCTGTAGTTATCATAACAGGTGGCGAAAACATGAGCAAATAATTAGTTGAGTCGACAGTGTCATTATTTCATTTCTATCAAGAGAGCTGACAGGAGTCAAGGAAAGTTTCGGTAATAACATTTCATTTTGTATGAAGCTTATGTCGCCATTTCTCCAAAGGGTTTATCGAGCATGGGAACCATGCCACTTGTTCGGAAGTTATCAAATCAATGACGATACTCGACTTTATCAAAGTTTTTCATAGTAATTCTTTGCCCAAATAACTGCCTTAGAAACGTGGCACCCCTTTCGATACCTAGAATAAAAAGACTAGGTATTTTTATTTTACTTAAATAAGTTCGTTTTCTACGGAAATAAATTCTGAATTGAAACATTCTCCTAGCCCGAAAAGGTCGCCTTTTTTCGTCGTTTTTGAAAGTTCCCCCATCAGGTCTCATGCGATAATTTATCTCAGTTTTCTTTACGAGCATTAAACGAACGATGAATCGTGTGAGAAAGAAAACCTTGACTAATTGGTTTTTTCCCCCCTCACACCCCTTTCGTTTTTCTATTTTATAATGGCCATCAATAGAGCCAGTTGCATCGGTGAAGACAACAACCTTGTGCTTTTCCATGTGTTTTTATAGAGTTATCAAGATGTCGTCGCCGAAGCTCAATAACATAATTATCTTGGGATGTATACTTTGTTACGCCTCGGTTGTTCTTCTTGGGTTAGATGCGAGGTTTCTTGATATTGGAGAATACGGATACATTTGCAATGTGAGCTAGCCTTTTACTGTATTTCGTAGGAGTTATTCCTGAAACAGCATTACATCATTTCCGTTGTTGATATTCCATTAAGGGTTTCCTATACTGGAAAAAAGGAAACGACATTTACAGGAAAATCAACCAGTAAGCTCAAACTTAAGTCATCAGATGTAGGAACATTATTCTGTAAGAGTCATACATTATACAGTATACTTTATTACAATTCCTATCTGTGCAAGCTCATTTTCTGCTGCATGGTCAATAGTTATTGAAAAATGTTTTAAAGATTTAGCGGATTGATTAGCAAACCGTTGTTTACTAGGTAATGCATAGCTTTCATTTCCACATGACCCAAAAAAAATAAATGGGTAAGTCTATCTCTTCAGTTCTTCGAACAGGCCAAAATTGATCCACTTTTCATAAATACATCAACAGGCGCGAACTACAGTACTGTCCTTTGGTTTTTCTTTATCATTTGGTGCCATGTTCAGCAAGACTTGGCGGGTTCACAAGATTTTTACAGCCGCTAAGACTCTCAAGAAAATGGTGAGATTAATTGCGATAATTGTAAGTTTGAGACGCCTAAAAAATATACCCTATTACACCAGTTGTTCGAAGAATAAATTAGTTTGACACGCGACTCAAAAAATAGGCTACCAATTCCTTTAACAATATAAGTACAAAAACTGTGATAACAGATTGTAAACTCTTATAATCTGAAACATATTTTTTCTTTCACAGGCAATAAGGGATTTTCATTTGCTTGTCATTGTAGCAAGTTTATTGTTGGTAGACTTAGTATTCTTATCCACATGGGTGGCAATTGATCCTCTTAAAACCGAAATATTGCGCTTCGAAGAGTTGGTGAGTAACAACAATACAGTCACATCTCTGTCAACGCAACGAAGAATGGTGTGTTTATATACGTCATCGACTAAACTTAAAATAAATTTTCCATTTTTTTTTCTCTTGTTCGTGCCCTACTTTGTTCCGCAAAGTTACAAGTCCGGAACCTTGGAAACTCAAATTACCGTTAATTTCCACCCAATGTTTGAAGTAGAAAATGTAATAAAGAAGGTTCCGTGTATCGATAGGCCAACAAACGCCTAAACAAGATCGAGGTAGCAACTTGTTCAACTTCCAAACTCTGGCTGAATTCCTTAATCTCGTCTCTTGCGATCCTTTTTATCGCCATTTCGGTAGCCATCCTTGTTTCTCATCAATGTATCATTGCTTCTCCCATGTTTTTCAATCTCGTCGAACAAATACATGACACTCTTCTTCGAGTTAAAAAAATCGCCTAGTTTCTAATTTAGAAACGTAACCTTGTCGTAAAACCATGAATATCGTGATCTAGATATCTTGTACCAAAAAAGATTTGTTATGTCTTTTTTGTGTTTTCTACTAACAGACACAAAAAGAACAAGATGTTATCATTATCCCTGCGTTATTCCAGTGCACCTGTAGATACAAGACATATTTTCTAGGGGTATTGTTTGGCTACAAAGGAATTCTCCTGCTGTTTGGGCTCTTCCTGGCTTGGGAAACACGTAATGTTACCATTCCTGCTCTAAACGACTCCCGATACATCGGAATGTCGGTTTACAACGTGGTGGTGCTCTCCATCATTGGGGCTATAGTGGCCATTGCCTTGGATGGATCCATGTACTATAAAGCACCTTACGCCATTTCGTCGCTGTGTCTCATCGTGTGTACCACTGCGACACTCTTACTGGTTTTTGTACCAAAAGTAAGTTATAAGAACTCTTTTCATTCCAAATAGTCATGTGCACCTGTCGCGAAAAGGGAGGAAAATAACGAAATTAACATGATAGCAAATGGTGAAACTGACCGAATAAATTTAATAGTCACAAAGAGAACGTTCTTTATCGCTGAGTGATACTGCAAATCTCTTCATATTTTGCCTTTAGATGTATCAATTTCTAACAAAGGATGAGTCGTTGACAACTCAGGCCTCGAGTATGCATATCGGCCAAACTAGAAAAGGAGCTACCAGTAACAGCTTTAACTGTGGTACAAGCCCCGTCCTGAGGGAGCGTAACACCTCATTTACTTGTAAAGGAACACAAACAGACTGTGATGTCCCTGGAAGTGCAGGTACGTGGGACAAATGTTATTTTTTTGTGAACATAATTATCTCGATTCTTCTACTGTAGATGGCATAAACAGTACATCTTTCTAATTTTTGCCTCGAATACTATTAGATTAAACTGCTGCTACTACTTTTAGGAAATAGAACCCTGCTCCTTTCACTAGTAGAAACCGATGTAAAATACGACGGACAAGACTAAAATCTTGTAAGTAAATTATATTCAAATTTAACAACTATGTCTCCCACCAGCCTTAGGTACCACATATACAATCGGCCTCGAATAGAGGCCACTTAAACAATTATCAATTTGTGCTGAATATTCTTAGTCAGTTAAATGTCTAATTTTCTTTTATGTATCCTTCGTAAACACCTTAAGTCTTTCATATATACGCTCATTTATTCCCTCGACACCAACAGAGCTGACTGTTGTTCTAACACATCGCATTGCTTCCTTGATACTACTGTTTTCCTTTAATTATCCTCAAAAACTAATTGTTTTTTTGATAACAGTGTACTGTCATTTACGGACCGAAGGTACTTTTCATGTTATGTTTCATAAGGTTTACCTTGATCAAGTGGAAAAAAGCAACCTGAGCGCTATTCTGTCCATTTCAAATTTCAGCAGGAATTCCTGGGGATAACGGAGAAAACGCCCAATCAAAACGGGCCTTCTATTTAAAGGATATGATGAAAAGTTTTACGATAACCCAACTTGCCAATCTTTTGGAGAGAAAATGTCATTCGACATTTCTCTATCGTTCCTTTATTATGAATGATTTTGGCATGGAGTAGCTTCGGGTACTGCGTTTGAAAGGTTTGGGAGAGTAATCAAAGCAACAAACAGTACAGTTGACGGTGTGACAGCCTTTACTTTTCCTCATTTCTTTACACCTAACCTATTTAATTTACTTTTCAAGTAAACCGAGTCATGTTCCAGAGCAAAGGTTCCTCGTCAGATGACAGACCTTATGAAATTCGGATGGAAGACATCGAACTTAAGGAAAGCATGGTGGTAGCGTCCTCAGACCCGTGAGCCAAGCATCAAAAACTATTACTCTGAAATTTCATAAAACTTATAACCGTAACAAATCGAGTGATGTAGCAGTAAAAAGCAACCACTTAACTTGTTATATCATTCTACTGTAGCCTTTGTCAAAGTGTCAAAATATTTCCCGTTTTACCCCAGGTTAAAATTAGAGATGCAAATGAGATAAAAACTATTCAAATCCATACTGTACATACGTCCAAAAGTGAGTCTTCGTCTAACTTATTTTGACCCAAAACGGTTACTTTACCACAGCTGTAGTTAACGACTCACGTTTTGACGTGACTGTGTTGCAATCTTCTAGGGGAAAGTGGTATTTCTTTCAGAGGTCGTCGGTCAGATATTCGTGAAGCATTGCCTCGATTTAGGAAGTAACGTCTAGTCATTTCAACCACTTTGTCTGTTAACAGTAATTTCTGTGCAAGTTTATTTAACGAGTCTTTTCATGACCTGATTCCCATCACCATTCTCGAATTATCTCCTCCTTTACCTTGTTTCGATATTGTAACAAAAAAATTCGGTCCTCGAGAAAGGAATGAAAGGGGAGAGGGATGTTTCGACAAAACTTGACAAGAGTTGTAGTCCTCTCGGCGAATTACACTTTACTCGATGCGACTGTAATTTTCTTGGCAAGACTGAAGTGTGAATAAAGAGAAAAGCTCGTGAAGAAGCCCTCATTAACCTGCCAGCGTCGGTCAGGGTATTTGTCAAATCAAATAAACTTGAATCTTCTCCAACTAAAATACTGAGCCTTCATTAAGGAACTATCATAACCAGGGCAAAAGCAGAGACCCTCCATCTGGAAATTGTAATCGTAAAAAATCTAATCTTCAGTGGCAATGTACGAATAAAGATAACTTTTGGAATCAGTCCAAGTTTCCTTAAAACACTGGCATGAACTCTTAAAATGCATTAACTCAACAATAACACATGTAATGTTTTATGTTAATCGTTTAGCCAAGAACATGGAAGAAAAAAAAATTGGATCTCCTATTGGGAATCCATCTGAAGAACTCGCGCACCGGCGCACTATGCTGTCTATTCTAAGCTATAGAAACTCCCGACGACATTCTACATTCTGTATCAAAAGTTTAACGAAGAAATACATTAAGAAAGATGACACATTTTAGCATGAAATGTGCACTTGTTTTTATTCTATTTACACAGTAGAACATGCTTTGCAGGAGTTTGGAAATATGACAGCGTGAATTTTTTTTCTCTTTTCTGTGAGGATTTCTCAGGTCACGAAACGGAGAGGAATGATTCATCGTCCCTATTTGGGTCGGTCAGTGATATGAACGGCATATCTGTTTGAAAAAGCCATGTTTTATTATTTTTTCCACCATATGTTCAAAAAGGAAATGAGCTTTACCGGGATAACTGCTTTGATGTTTTGATACTAGAACATATCACAAGGAGTCGAGAAAATGTTACAAAAGCCAGATGATCCTTAGGCACCAAAGTAAAGTTTCTAAAGACTGTTCAAGTAGTGTCTAGATTATCCTTAGAGTCTCCAAATGTCTTTGGCATACACATCTAGTCAGTTTATAATATCTTACAGCACATTGCCCTCGTGGGAGAGGTCTCCGATTCCTTGCAGCAAAGTGGGAGTCACATGAGAATATGGGCCTCGCTTTCTCCGCGCGCACTCACGCAACTCGCGTTTGGCACATGCTCAGGTCATACTTCTCCAGCTCAGTCAAGAGAAAGCAGAAAGACTGTTACACAGGGCATCTTCAATAAAGCAACGTCGCTTGGCCACTGGACGAGACCACTAGAAGCTACCTTTCCACAGGTATTCCTGCGTTTAACACCGCAAACTCAACCTTTTTTGTTGATCAAATTTGTGACAGCGGCAAACTGAACACGATGAACAAATAAACTTAAGTGTTAAGCCATTCAAATTATTTTCTTCTCTTGCTTGGTCTTTGGAATGTCTGTTTACTGCCACCTGCGCGAACCGTGTGGAATTTCATGGCTAAGGTGTTCTCCTGCGTCCATGGCGAATCCATCTTTATGGAAGAAAAGAACAATAGCGAGCAATTAGACCACATGCTGACGAAGGTTAAACGTGAAGGTGGATTTTCACTGATGCCCAATACAAGATAAGTAGAAGGCGAGTCTTTCTTTGAGTAGAACTAGAGATACAATTGAGGGGGAGTTTATGCACAGGGACTACAGACCCCAGTTGTTAATTGTTTTAGAATACAATGAAAAAAATCCTATATAGAGTTTGGTTTTTTATTTTTCCTCAATATATGAATCATATTGAAAGTTTTAACTGTGAGACTTACCTGTGTTGTATCTTGATCGACCAAATGCGTATACTTCGTTCTGCCTGATCGACCAAAGTTCTTCACCTACAACGGAGAACATTCCTCATATAGTCAATAAACCTACTCGCGTTCAAAGTTTCTTCTTTTCTACAGGATTCCCTCGTTGTTTGTTGCTATGTACAGGTTACTGTGCTTTGTGAACCTATTTTTAAAAGATGCACGGTGTAACTGCTATCATGACGTGACTCACCTCATTCGAAAGAAGTCCTATGAAGCTCAATTTGTTTCTCTACCTAGTTGAATATTTGTTCGGTTCTCTTTGCCCTCCTGCCTCATATCACTGTTGCCTTATCTCTACCTAGCTCGGCGCCTAAAGTCTAGCCTGTTATCATTATCATGTTTTAATTTTTTTTTCAAAGGTGGGTGGGTGGCGCTTCTAAATTGAAGGAAACTTCCACCATCTAAAGACTTCGTTTAGGAACGCCAATTTACTTCGCATCCTAAGAGCTTTTGCCTCTAATTGCAGGAGTACTACCCCTTCCTCCTTAGTGGATGACTTGTTTACAGCAGGCTTCCTCCTGACTTAGAATTTTGATTACCAAGTTAGATAAGAATGAGAAAATTAAACTTGAACAAGGTTCAAAGGCGTGGATCTTAGGTCAACAGGCATTGCACCCTCATAGCCATTGTCTTCCAAGCGGTAACTAATTAAAGCGTGCAAATCGATTAAGTATTGTTGATCAGAACCATTTAGCAACCAAAAGAGAAATTCGGGACAAAGGAAAATGTCACAAGGAGCCCATGGAAACTAAAAGTGGTAGATTAAAACTGCCTGATGTGTGGAACAACTCGGCTAAACAAGTTGCGATTGGATCTAGTTTTACAAGTGATCCAATAAGAA
Organism: Pocillopora verrucosa; assembly: GCF_036669915.1. Taxonomy (NCBI): domain Eukaryota; kingdom Metazoa; phylum Cnidaria; class Anthozoa; order Scleractinia; family Pocilloporidae; genus Pocillopora; species Pocillopora verrucosa. The sequence continues at coordinate 13,836,750 of NC_089314.1, forward strand.
GGTCTATTAACCAACCGCTTGATGCAATGAAGGGAAGCCCGAGCAAAACCAAATTGCATTCCATTCTCTTTTGAACTTGGTCTCGTGTATTTAAGGAGTATGCAAAGTTCAGCTAATACATACCTGCATTACTTTAGGAAGAACTGTTTTATCAAAATGATCCTCCAGCGTGGGTTTAGCAAAGTCGCGCGTGTACACACCATCTTCTTTGTCCTTCGGAACAAAGAACATCATGAGTTAGCACAATGTACGTGTAGCATGGTTAGAGTTCCATAACAAATCACTATACAGCTGTAAAACACCACAAGTGTGTGCACTCACCATAAAAAAGGCTCCCCGGTGATAGTATTTCTGTAAGAACTTGTATTTGCCTTTGATCGCTTTGTTCGTGACTTGTTTCGGATTGTTCTTCACTTCCATTCTCCATTCATCTTCTGTCAGACTGCGTAGACGCTCAGCCTCGAGCCGTTCCCTCTCTAACCTGGAGATAAAACCAACAAATTTCAGCGAACTCTCGATAAACCAGTCAAAATTAGAACCGTCCAGTGGTGTTCCTAGCATGGAGAATACAAAGGCTAAAGAGGAGGGGACACCGCCCTCCGATATTCCGTCTAGTTTCCCAGACAATTTGCTGAAACCCAATCATTTTCGGGGGGGGGGGGGGAGGGAGAGAGAAGAGGAGAGGAGCTTTGAGGGTATACGAAAAGAGACTATGCCACTCTAGGGAAATTCAATCAACAGAAGTACTTACTGTTCCCGTTCATCTCTGTCCCTTTTGATACGTTTTAGTTCGCGGACCTTCCATGCTTCGTACTTTGAAGGAAATAAATATTTTAGTTAGATGCGCACTAGAGAAGACCATTTACAGCTTATCGCTAATATGTATAATGTGAGAGATCCCTCATTCCTTCTATTCATTTGTTATGAACTGGAAAAAAAGGAAAAATAAACAAACACCAGAACGAAACCCAACCAACTAAACCAAATTTACATGATCCACGAATTTGATTGCTATTGCCTCGTATCTATCCTTTTCACTAAATTGTCACCATGCGAAGTCTTAAAAATGCTTCATCGTAGTTTCAGTACCTTGGTAATTAGAAGAAAAGGGATGGCTTATAACTACAAATGTCCAAATCCAGTGTTCAAGACGACACGAAATGGCAAACTTGACCATTCACAAATGATTTGCAACCTTATTTTTCACAAAGAGATTTTGATCAACGCCAGTAAGTGATATGAAAATGTGCATGACACCATACCTCTACTTCATCATCTTCATCGTCTGTGATTATAATGTCTTCCTCATTCTCCACTGCAACAACAAATAGCTCAGTTAACATAAACATCCTTTGATGACACGAGCAGCGTTACATCAAAGAGAGGGGCACACATGAGGCAGCAATAGGTTGTGACACGTCTTTCTAACAAAACAAGTTTGCAACGAAACAACTTTAAGACAAAATACTCTCTGTGCTCTCTGTGTAGTGTTTCCAAAACTTGTTTGTGACATACTGCTTTTGTGACTTGTTGCAGTAAAATTTCTGTAGCAGGGAGAAAGATTTTTCTGAAAGTTGCATGTTGCATAAACTATACAATGAGTGCCATATGTCCTTGCCATTAGTCTCAGCCACTAGTTGCCTGGGTTTCTTAGCCTCAAAAGCAATGTACCTTCTTGTTCTTCCTGTAACTCTTTCCTAAGAAGGTCCTCAACAAGCTGTAAAACAGAAGAGAATTTGATGCTTCAGTTTTTCATTACTAAATTCATTATCTTCATTTTCTTCCCCTGTCTACAGTATCCTCTTGTTTGTAGTTTTCTTCATTGTCATTTGTTGTCAGCTCAAGAATAATGATACTGTTAGGAGATAATACTTTTTGATCACTGAGGGGGGGGGAAAGGGGTAGACCAATACTACTTACCAAGTAATATTGAAATCAGCTGCGTGTACCAGTGATCTTGGAGGCACAGATTCGAATCATTTTAAAACCTGATTTTTTGTGCTTTTCTTCTGCAATTACCGAAATTGCAGTTCATACACATGTATTTCTTCCCTACCATTTCCTCTACAAGTTTAAATAAAACATATTGCACTAAAACTGCAACAACATTTATACCATGGGCGACACTGTGCCCTTGTAAACTTCTAAATGTCTGTTAGGGATTTGTACCTTGCGTGATGATTTTGCCCTTTCCTCGTGAACCTTCTTTTTTTCTTCCTCTTTGCGCTCAAGGTCAAGCTGCATCTGTTCGCGTTCTTGAACAGTGACTCTGTCACTCCTGTTAAATGCAAAAAAGGTGTCTGCATTAGCTTGGTGGTTTTTGATAATACAAAAGTGTCATTTATCAATCATTTCAGATTTGATACAATGAAACAAAGGTCCTTTTATCAACTTGGAAAAGTATGAAAAACTTTGCGGAATAAAAAATCTATACATAAAATATGGCCACAAAAAATCAATATAGCAGTTGTTACATCAGCAAAGCCACAAGGACTGTTATTAGGCACTTAACGGACCTGACATAGACATGCCCAGTTTATTGCCAGTTAAATCTGTACCCTGTCCACCTTAACTGCTAAAATCAGGTTGTTTAGAACCAACTCCTTTTAAATTTTTTTCAATAATCAACTGTGAAATATTGTGTTTTAAATTCATCATAACAGCTCATGTGTAAAACTTACTTGCGCACAAAGACTGGTTTAAACCTTTGGTTGCCTTCCTCTTCAGAATCTGTGTATTCTTCATATTCTGAAGACTAAAAAAAGACATAATTTATTCTTACATAGTTATGCTTGATACTGTAAAATTGGGAAAGACCCCCCCCCCCCCACACACACAAAAGAAATAGCCCCTTAAAAGAGTATTCCACCCCAGATCCATCTGCACATGAACAAAGTTCAAAACCATACTACAATTGTTACTTCCCAAAATAGTCAAGCAAAACTAAATACTTGATCATATGCATGGTTTTCATTACAGGATAGAAACTGGTACTGACCACTGACAACTGCTGAGTTGCTGTAGTAGCAGGGTGAAACTGGGATGTGCATCATTAGCTCATGTTGTACAGGTTAGAAGAAACGCTGTACATAGGTAATAATGGGCAAATTCAAGTCGAAAAAATGTAAAAAGTTTTCTTTCAAAAGAACTGCTTATTAGAATTTCCATTTTCTAGAAAGGGAATAAAGCTCAGCTACATCAAATTCACTGATGTTTGGTCCCAAGAGGGGAGTCCAAAAGGTCATTTGTCACTTGATTGTACACAAACCTCCTCTTCTTCCTCCTCCTCATCTGATTTAGCTTCTTCTTCTAAATCCATTAAGTCCTAAAAGATCAAAAAAGACCTTCCATTAGAGAAAGATGTCATTCATTTGTCTTGTGATTGAGAAAAAAGAAATATCCCAGTTCTCTGCAAGATGTTGAACAGCAGACCTTCCCATCTTCTGATTTAACACTCCCTCTGAATATAGAAGGGATCCTCATAGTTATGAATACTACTGAACTAAAAAAATTCAGGCCTGTATGGGATTTGAACCAATGAGCTCCATAATACTGGTGCAGTGCTCTACCAACTGAGCTAACAGGCCAATTGGGAGCTGGTTATTATGTTGATTACAAAAAACCCTTCAAGTGGAGAATATATGACTGTAAATATGTGAAAATCATATAAGTGCACTGAGGTTGAAGAAATGAATATAGAAGTGATGCTAGCTGTTATGAATACTACTGAATGAGTAGTGAAAATAAGGCTGGAAAAAAATTCAGGCCTGTACAGGATTTAAACCCTTGAGTTACAGTGAAATCCTTAGAAGCTTGACAATCTGCAGCAGGTGTGCTTCTTGCTGAAGCACATAGTCCCCATAAGCATCATTTTAACTGATAACTTATGGTTAAAGAAACACACCCTCTTCACACATGGCCTCTATTTAGGTTATAAACAATTAAATCTCTTTCAAAGGGTGTAAATGGGATTTCAATGTGCATATCCATCTGTAATTTACTTAAAACACTTTAAAAGCAACTATAGAAAGGAGACCTTTTGAAACACTTTACTGATTAAAAAGTAACTGTGAATTCACCTTTTCAGTTTCTCTTTGTCTTGCTCTTTCCCTGAGCATTGCTCTTCTTCTCTCAGTTGCCTAAAAGATGATAGAATAGGGATGAAATTATAACAAATGCACACATGAATGCTACATGTACATATAAAATATTTTAAAGTTTGATAGCAAACTTTCAGGATCAAATTAGTAATTCCCCCATCTCCCCTTTGTTTTATATACATTTACTTGTAAATAGGTTTGGAGAGTTTGATGAGTAGTTTGTGTATACTGAATATGGAGAATACAGAAAACTTGTGAAGGGAAGTTACACTTTAATTCTGCAAGAGACTTCTGATGTTAAAAGGAAGTTTTCCATGTTGTTCTTGCAACAGTACAACAAAACCTGCATAAATTGTGTTTACTGAATATAGAGACAACAAAAAACTTGTGAAGAGAAGTTACACTTTAATTCTGCAATAGACTTCTGATGTTAAAAGGAAGTTTTCCATGTTGTTCTTGCAACAGTACAACAAAACCTGCATAAATTGTGTTTACTGAATATAGAGACAACAAAAAACTTGTGAAGAGAAGTTACATTTTAATTCATGCAAGAGACTTCTGATGTTAGAGGAAGTTTTCAATGTTGTTCTTTAAGTTTTTACTTTACAAATTGTCTCTCCCTGAGATGTCTGTCCTAAATGTACTGCTAATTGTTTTTTTTCTGAAATTGTAATGGTAACAGGACTAAATGTTGTCCAGTTGTGACAAATCAGACTCCAGCTTCAGAGTTGTCCAATTTTGTAAATCACTCATATGATTACAGACCAAAATGGACTCTACTTGGTCCTATTACCATTACTTATGACTGCTTAACCATTTCACTCCCAATATCTGGCTACTAATACTCCTTACTGTCTGCCATACAATTCTTCTTGTGTCAGTTCTGAGAATTTGGTATTGGATGAACTGATCATTCCCTAAGCTGATATTTTTATTTATTCTCTGCACTCTGTACAATGTCAGTACAATATCTGTATGATGTTGTACTGACACTGTAAAGGTAAATTATGTATTGGTGAACCATGGGAATTAAAGGATGTCTACAGGATTAAGCAAACAGCTCATTGCCAAACAACAAATTTACAAAGGTGTAAATTGCATACTGGGCCCCAGTTAAACATATCCCCATGGCTAATCAGCAGTTTTCCCTTTATTGTAAGATGATGGAATTGGCACACATATACAGTCAAACCTCGATTATCCGGACTCGGTGGGACTAGGGTAAATAGTCCGGATAATCGAGAGTCCAGATAATTGAAAATATGAATATTAATGAGACAATTGAGTTATGATCGTCTCGTGTGTTTACATAACCCACGCTCATTGAACTGATCAAGCATGACATTACCTTGGCAACAAAACAATACTGAACCAATCAAAATTCAGCTGAATGCATTAGAATGCTTCTTGTTTTTTTTTGTCTCCGAGCACTCGATCTTTCGAAAGCCGAGCATGTAATGCGCTGTTTTAAACACAATTTTCCTGACTTTTAACATAATTTCTGAATTTTTTTACCTCCTAAAGTTTTTAACATCTAAGGTCATTAATATTCATAATCGAAATAATTGATAATCGAAAAGTCCGGATAATCGAAAAGTCCGGATAATCAATGTCCGGATAATCGAGGTTCGACTGTACCTCATTATGCTATTTGCTCAGTTCAGGTTTGAAGTAACCTAGTGGTTAACTTGGGTATCTGTGTCTGCTTAATTGAAGAGTGCACTTAATACAGAAAACAACAAGTTTACAACACTAACCTCTTCATCCAGATCTTCTTCATCACTAGAAAGGATGAAAATAATTTTTCTTTTTAGTACGACCTCAAAATGTTTAATTTCATTGATTTTAGGTCGATTTTGAACACTCTTTTGATAGATGTACTTGTAAACCTTGCCATAAATCACTTGTCGCAAATTCTAATGACCTGAAAATGATTACAAAACAAACAACACTAACCTACTCTCTTCCATCCTTGGCAACCGTCTTCTCTGTTCTCTGTCACTCTAAGGATAAATAAAACATATTTTAACAAGACAAACATCACAAAAGGTTGTACAATGTGGTGTTTGCATCAGCAGTAAACACATACAATGTACACTTGTGTTTCATCAAACAAATTCAAGTGAAAATTAAATTAGACTAGCTTACTTCACAGCTATAGATAAATCAACGTACATTTTAAATAGGGAAAAAAAACAAATCCACTTAGCTTGATCTCATTCAACCCATTTAAATCTACAAAATGCTGTTCTGATGAATTTACAATTTTTCTCTCAAAGAAAAATTTCAACTTGCCACACCAAATTTCTGCATGGCTAATGGAAACAAATAATTCTTAAACAAAGTGGGATTCAAATTTTCTCCTGTGAATTCAATGCCAAATATACACATTTGAATAGGAAATAAAAGCAACAAAATTTTACAAGAAACAGTAATTTGCATACTTGAAAATCTAAGCTGTGGTCATCCAAATAATTTTTGTTTGAACCTTAGTATGAGACTTGACCACTGCAGTACAATCAACTGAGATGAAAAACATTGTTAGTTTTTAAAATCTGGTAACCTTGGATTAGTCTCCATTGGATCCTGCATAAATGGTACCCACACAGAGGGAGTAGAAACTACAAAATTATCTTGAAAAACAATATAGAGCTGTAGAAATAAATATTAAAGAATCTGGACCATTTGTCACCATAAGAAAAAAAAAAAAGCACCTCTTCCCCAGAAGCTTCTTCATCCCCCATGGCAATCACTTCTGGTTCATGAGGACGGCGTCTGTGCCCTTCATCCCTGAAGAAAAGAACTTAAAATCACTCATTCTCTACAACTGTATATTCTTTTGACAAAGAAAAGAAAACCTAACCCTTGATGGATTGCATTGATACTACTCACAAAATGGTTACACTTATGGCAGCCAATTCCCCTGTGAGATGTGTAATCTTTCATCCCACATGCCATATATTATCTCAGATGTTTGTACAGTCAAACCCCGATTATCCGGACCATTTGATTATCTGGACTTTTTTCTCTGGTCCCAATTTTTTCAAGAATATTAATTAGTTGTGATCTTGAAAACTCAAATTCACAAAAAGCCCAATAATACTTTCAATGTGTAATAGTGAACATAAAAAAGTGAGATTTTTTGGGTGTTCAGACATTGGGAGGCATAGCCATAATCATGAGGGTTGCCCCTTTCCCCTCATTTAGATGGAATAAAACAACAGTCAATCAAAGGTGATTACCCAAGCATTTGAAAGAAACAACATAAATAACTCAATATCTTTTTTTTTAATTTGTCACCTTATAAGGGAAAGATAATCTGTGTGGTAAAAAAAAAAAACATGGGACAACCATCATAATTTTAATTAATAATAGTAATGGGGCTGTGTATAATCAAATTTGTTCTGTTAAGACACAAGTGATTGACAAAATAGGATGACTGTCAAGTGGGAATCTGACTTGTCAATCACAAGTATGATTACAGACAGAAATGGAATACACCAAGTCCTGCTACCAATTAATCATAACCATTTCAATTGAAAAAAAGGGCTTACGTGATAAATGTGATTACATTGTCCGATTATAACTCTAAAAATAATTAGAATAATTGGTGAAAGATAAAGCGGCTAATCCACCTATCACATTAAACTATAACAGTTATGATTAATACACTAATCTCCATGTCTGATCAGTAATCATCCCTTTCAGATGGCAAGTTCATCATGTAGGGTTATGGTAACACTAGCACAACTTACATTTCCTCATCTTCATCTTTCACTCTTTCCTGCAGTCTCCGCAACCTCCTGTCAGTCTTTTCTGCCTTCTGGAAAACCTTGACAATTTACATAGAAATTAATATAGATTCATATCACATACACCTTCCAGGACAAACATACAGATTCATTTTAGTAGATGCTAGGACATAACAAATGAAAAAGTGTTGAGGAACATTTGTTTTGTTAGAAATCAAAACTTTTTGCAAAAATCTCAGAGGTCTGATTTTTTAAACTTTGTCCCTTGTGCCATGTTTTCCATAGTCCAACTAGTCTGAATCTTCGTGGATATTGCAGTGATAAAACTAGTAACATCAAATCTACTTGGAAGGAGTCCACATGTGTTTCCTAAAGACACCTGTTACTGTGATTTATTGCCTAGAAGGTCCCAGGCTTTAATCAAAAGCATCGAGGAAAGAACTATTTTGAAAATTACCTCAAGGTGTAGTACCACAAATGCACATATGCGTCACAATCACTTTTAATGATAGCTTATTATTTAAAATTTTCTTTGCCAGAGCATTGGTTCATCACCAACTGAGTCAAGGCTCCATCACAATATCATCCTGTTTTCTCCATGACCAGACAAGAACAGACAACAGATTCAAAGATTACCCCTTTAATTGCCTATTGGTGAAGAATAACGCAACATCCAATCACTTGTTCTGTGATGTTTCCACAACAAATTCATTACAAATAGTAATCATCACTTTGTTGGGCATTGTGGCACATTTTGTAGGCTTAAATGCAGCTTTTGGTAGTCTGAAACATATTTTAGCCTGTCATGTGATTGTTCGAACTGTTTTATTGTCACATTTTCAAGTTTTCATTTCTTGGTGCCCTCAAAAATGAACGTAAACTCTATCGAAGTCGTGATAAGATTTCTTTGGGAAATCGTCAAAGACATATACTACCACCTACTTTGTCAATTTCTTGTTCATTGAGCTCTCGTTCTTTGACAAAAGGCTCTCCCAATAATCCATCGTCTTCATCTTCTTCATCGCTAGAATACTTAGCATATTCAGGCCTGAAATCGAACAAAACGGAATTTTGGTATACGCTAAATGTAACTACAGCAGACTCGAAGAAGGCATGCAAATCTACTAACAATACGTTATTTACGGTTTACATGTCGTTGCCAAATGTAGAATGAAATATCTCACCGTTTACCGGCCACATATCTGCTGACTTTTACCTTCTTCATCGTTAACTCTCCTATGAAAACCCAAAATGTGTCATTTTTCGTTAAATAAGTAGTTAACTTTCAGCCTAAATTCTCATTGTGTTGGACAAACGTGTGTCGACAAACCTTTTTCATTTTTCACAGGCACAGCTCCTGCTGTACAGTTAATAGGAGCACCTCTTGGATCCATTCTGAGGTCCTGAGATCAACAATCCACGGACAGTTGATAACAATAAGGTCTACACTCCTGTCAGAGTGTTCAAATTTACTTCCAGAGGGTTTCTTTAGTAATGGCGAGAGAGGAGTCAAATGCGACCAGCGAACCGTCCAGCGGGTTTACTTAACGCATGCGTACGCATTTTTCGAAGAATCAGACATACCCTTCTAGGCAAGCCCGCTGACATAAAGATTGGCATTATTCTTGTCCCCAGAGCCACTCGATTTCAAGTGACTCGTTGTCACCCAGTCGTTCTTGTGTTCGTTGCTGTTCGTTCCACGTTACTCTTACCACGTTAGCAAAAGAAACTTATATTGATCGATTAGCCGTGGAGCTGTTGGTCAAACTGAGCTGAGCTGCGGAACGTCTGCGAGTTTGTGCTCGGGCTCTTGATGAGGTGATGGAGGCTTTTTTAATGGCAGTAAGTGAACCATCTCTCCTTCAGTCGCTTTGATGTTTTTTTCATTCAGTGTAATCTTAAACTGGTTCGGAAGATGCAAAAACGCCTAAACTGTGAGGAAGAATAGCCACCGTATAGGGTAAAAAAGCTGACGTTTCGAGCGTTAGCCCTTCGTCGGAGTGATTGACGAAAGGCTAACGCTTACCCTTTACGATGGCTAATTTACGTTTTCAACTCAGTTGTTAACACTAAATTACCTGCTATACTCTCCCACAGTTTCTTTAGAAACTTACCCCCTTCATTCATGTGAAGAAGAATGTTCGGTAGTGCATGAGCGATGCAGCAGTTCATCTGCAGTCGGAATATACATTTTCTCCTCGAGTTTCTGGTGCTCTCTATCTCAGGCTGTGTGTGCTTAGTTGTAGCAGTTTTGCTTTACGGGCATCTCGATTAAATTTTCCGAGCCTGAATTATTTTGTGACTGGTATGAGCACCTTTGACATATTCAGGACAACGCCGCCATTTTGCCTCTAGGGCGCGCGAGTACGTGGTCAAATATTACACTCGCAATTGGGGTTATTGCAACAACCAGCGATTGAAAGATGGTGTAGTAACTAGTGAAACCAAATCTATATCAAATGATCTATTTTTTTAGAAAATATTTCTAATAATTGAATGTGAATACAGTATGTACAATTTTTTTTCTTACTCCTGGCAAGGAAGCTCATTTGAAAACCAGAGGTCCCTTGCACCATGAGCTTCCCCCCCCCCCCAACTAAGAATGAAAGTACAGTTTTAATGGGTGGACTGTTCTTATTGGAACATAACTTAGATGAAAGGACCTTAGAGAGAAAAAGCCAATAAATAATGAAATAAAATTAGGAAATGCATTAAAATACTATCACATGCATACAAACACCAGCAATGTAACTGAGCCTTGGTTTTTGAAATCTTTCCCATCCAAGGAGGGGGAGAGGGGTGTAATACTACACCATCTGCGTTAGGCAAGGGAACCAAAATCAATGTAAAGAGATATATTGATTGAAATTTGAAGGATCCACAGCAGTATGGTTCTTGAAACAGTCTAAACAGATGCATTTACCACAAAGTTTGGAAGCCATCTGGCACCATGTCTCTTTACTTTGTTTTTAAGAGAGCTCACAGCGACCTTTTCAATAAGTAATTTTACAAGATTGAGGTGGAAAGCGGGTTGGGTTGTTGACTGGTGATGTGGGCACAGTTTCACCAAAATATTTGCAGTTATAACTGCAATATCCACAAAGAACTATGCATGGCAACACCTTGGATTTTCTTCTAGCCATGGAAGTCACGCATTTGATCTTGTAAGTCCACACTGCCCATGTTGTTGTTGTAGGTCTTCACAACAAGAGCACTGGGAACTTGAATTACCATTCCATCACCATCTACCAACAGTGTCATTCTCCACAGAATCTGATTGAGAGCTCAGCAAATAGATGGGCTTCTTATCCATCCACACAGTGACATCAATGTTTGCTTTGCAAAGGAACAACAACTCAGCTTGACTAAATTGCTAGACTCTTTGGGCCGATTATATTAGTGAAGTTTAGACAACGTTTATGAAAGTTACCGTCTAAACCGTGTTTAAACCATGAGTATCTTTGAAGACAAATAAAGCAATTGGTTTGGACAAAATTAGTGCTAGACTACTCAAGAGCTCTGCTAATACAATCACTCCCTCCATCACTAAGCTGTTGAATCGATCGATTCTTACTGGTAAATTTCCTAAATTGTGGAAATGCTCAAAAATTACAGCCTTGTTTAAATCTGGTGACTGGTCAAATGCATCGAACTATCGACCTATCTCTATTTTACCGACACTCAGTAAAATTCTCGAGAAAGCCGTGCATTCCCAGTTGTACCAATACTTGGTTATTAACAACCTTCTCACAAGGAAACAGTTTGGATTCAGGAAGGGGCTCTCTACTGAATCTGCTTTGACATCATTTGCTGATGAAGTCTTATTGAACATGGAACAAGGTAAACTGTGTGGGGCCGTGTTTTTGGATTTAACCAAGGCTTTCGACACCGTGGACCATCGGATTTTGTTACGCAAGCTTTCCAAAATTGGTTTATGTGAGAACTCACTTCAGTGGTTCCGCTCTTACATTACTGACAGGAAACAGCGTACATGTTGTCGGAATGAGTTGTCTGATGAATTGCCAGTTACCCATGGGGTCCCTCAGGGAAGTATTCTGGGTCCTCTGCTATTTGTCATCTACATTAACGATTTGCCAAACGTTCTAGATGCCTGTCAAGCATCACTTTATGCAGATGACACGGTGATCTACTGCTATGGGTCTTCCTCTCAGGAGCTGACTGAAAAGCTCAACCAAGACCTCCTGGCTGTGGCGAAATGGCTGAATGAACATAAGTTAACACTGAATCTGGACAAAACCAAATGCATGCTTATAGGCAGTAACAAGAAGTTACAGAGGAAAATAGCTCTAACTGTTTCAATCTTTGATCATTGTATAAACAATGTTACTTGTTTTAAATATCTTGGAATCTTAATATCGTCTGATTTTTCGTGGACAAATCATGTCGAATACATGGCAGGGAAAGTTAATCAAAGGCTTGGCCTACTTAGATGCATTAAGCATTTGTTACCGTTTAAGGCGCGCATCCTTTTTTATAAAAGCCTTGTTATGCCCTTATTCGAGTATGCTGATTTAGTTTGGGGAGACAAACATAATGTAACTTTAATGTCTAGTTTGCAAGTGCTTCAAAATAAGGCGGCTAAAATAATATTAGATCGACCACTGTATTCCTCTGCGTCTGATGCGTTAACTACACTGAAGTGGTTAACACTAAAAAAAAGGCGCTTCCAGCGCCGATGCGTACATGTATATAAATGTCTTAATGGTCTCATGCATCACGAATTAACATTAGTCACTCAGCAAGAACAGCATACAGCATGGGTACAACACAAGAAATAAAGCAAACCTCAAAATTCCATCTGTTAAAAGAAACTGGGGTAAACAAAGAACTGGCTATCATGCTGTAAGTGATTTTAACTCGCTGGACAAAACTATATGAGCCTCTGATAATGTAAATATTTTGAAGCGTCAGATTTTTAATTCATTGATTTAAGTTTTGTATTACACATAAGATACATTAGTTTTTAGTAGCATCTTTTAGCATTTTTATTCATTGTAAATTTTTAATTTTTAATTTTCGAGGTCCTTTTTGTAAACCACTTTTTAGTGAAAAAGTTTCCTCATTAAAGATTGTCATTGAGTACCGATTATTTTAACGTTGTTTTTCCATAACAATGTTTAGACAATGTCTAAACACCGACTAAAGAACAATAGTAAGTTAGACCTGGTCAAAGGTAGATTTAAACTCTCTTTAATGATGTTTTCATGGTCAGCCATTTTGAAATGGAGAGACCTATGCGCTACAAACAGTTAAGAAACTACGCCAATCGACGTAATACACATGTTCGACAAGTTCAGCACCTTAGGGATAGATTTAACCCATTAGAGGAATACAATGACAAAGCCTTTTGATTGCGTTTTTGCCTTAGGAAGGACTCAGTCAGTGACCTTGTAAAAATTTTGGCTAAAGATCTTGAACATCAAACAAGGAGAGGTCTGCTGCTTATACCAATGCAGCAAGTGCTAATTGCTTTAAGATTTTATGCAACAGGAACTTTTTATTTGGTGTTTCTGTATTTGCTGCATGCAGAGTAATCCACAAGGTTTCCAGGGCTATTGCGAAGCAAAAACGACAATTCCTGTCAATCCCAGGGAACCTGGCTGATGTCAAGAGGAAGTTTTATGATGTTGGACACTTTCCAGGTGTTATCGGGGCCATCAATTGTACCCATGTCAGGGTCATATGTCCAAACAAAGAAAATACCATGGCATTTGTTAACCACAAGCAATTTTACTCCATCAACATCCAAGCCGTTTGTGATAGTGATGCCTTTATTACTAAAGGAAGTTTTATGATGTTGGACACTTTCCAGGTGTTATCGGGGCCATCAATTGTACCCATGTCAGGGTCATATGTCCAAACAAAGAAAATGCCATGGCATTTGTTAACCACAAGCAATTTTACTCCATCAACGTCCAAGCCGTTTGTGATAGTGATGCCTTTATTACTAAAGGAAGTTTTATGATGTTGGACACTTTCCAGGTGTTATCGGGGCCATCAATTGTACCCATGTCAGGGTCATATGTCCAAACAAAGAAAATGCCATGGCATTTGTTAACCACAAGCAATTTTACTCCATCAACGTCCAAGCCGTTTGTGATAGTGATGCCTTTATTACTAATATCGTAGCCCACTGGCCTGGATCTACTCATGACTCGCGCATTTTCGACAACAGCAACATCGCAGACAAATTAAGGGATGGTGTTCTTGATAGCATTCTTTTGGGTGACAGCGGCTACGCTTGTCAAGCATATTTATTGACACCAATCCTCAAGCTAAAGAATGCAGGAGAAGTATGCTACAATACTGCACATAGGCATACTAGGTGTGTTATTGAGAGATGCTTTGGATTGCTAAAGGGATGTTTTCCCTGTCTGCACTTAGGACTGTGCACTGCCTTACTGAATACCCTCATCATTATTGTGGCCACTGCAGTGCTGCATAATTTCACCCTTATACACCGAGAACAAGACTTTGATGAAGACATTGAAGATGAAAATGTCCCATTTGACATTGTTGCTTTGGGAAGCTGTTTTATCCCAAAGGTACATTCAGTTCCAATACGTTCACTTCCACATTGGTTTCACACCCTGTAGGGTCTGGTTTTGTTTCCATTGCTTGCTCTGCATATTGTTATGTTTCCTCTGTAATTCTGTCAAGATTGTTGTCCTAAAACATAAAGTTAATTAAGTTGAATATCTTTGAATGTCCCTGACCAGGCTGGTATTCATGACAAACAGACTCACAACAACTTCCTCTTCATCTTCCTTGCCAGTTTCCTGATTGTTAAGATCAAAATCTAGCAAATCCTTTCTGTCACCTGGCAAACCAGAAATGTTAGATTCGGTCTTGTGATTCTCTGAAACTCGGGTTCAATAGTGCAGCCAATAACCTCTTCCTCCTGGCCATCTGAATCGCAAAATGCTGCTATTACTCGAACTACAGACACAAATTCAACTTGCGTTATCTCAATGAATTCATATAAACGCCACCTCAGAAAGTTAGCTTGAAGAAGGCCACTACTCTAACCCTATTGGTTAATGCACAATATACCAGAAGAAACAATGCAAATAAGCATTTTATATTGGTTAGAATTGACCATTGTGTAGAGTGCCATGTGGCATGCTTTGAATTAGAGGGGTTGTACACTTAAGTGCCATAAGGCATTGTTGGACAGGAAAGGGATAAGCATGGTATCCTTCCTAATCTTTTGACCAGTGAGGGTTCTCACTATATCTAAATTATGGATAAATTATTGATAATTGAAATAATTCTAACAGGTTTGAAGGACATTGTATCATGCATCTTGTAGGTCACAATGAAATGTTTAGAAAAGAGTAATAAAAAAAATTTTAAGAAAATAAACTTGAATTAAAATCAAAATTATTATGGCAATGAAATTGTGTATTCAAAGATGATTTACAAACTGGAATAGTTGATAAGTAGAGGAAATCATGGGTTCCCCATACTTGACTAGTTGATCATCTTCCATGCATTTGTGGTGAAAAATCTCTAGATAACAATCAGGTCAGAATCTAATGATTTTCCTGATGGATGGTCCTCATCAAGCACAATATTTTCCTTTGAATGGACTAGAGATGGTTGCAGCCCACTCAATACCAAACCAGTGAAGCATGTAATCACAGTCTGGATCTGCACTGGATTGCAAGTACATTTGAATATCAATTTAAAGAACATGTTTTGATGGAACCATTTTTTGATTTTGTAAATTCACAGGAGGAGGAATGTGCAAATGTCTTGTACATTGTACCTCCTTTACCATAAGCTGGTTTTGTTTACAGCATAGCCGTAGACAAGCAAAGCCCAAATGGAGTAAAGGAAAAAACTGTCTTTTTCATGTAATATAATCCTTAATTTATCTTAATTATTAACCATCTTCAGAGCACTGCAGTTCACCCTCAATATTCTTGAATATCAATTCTACCTCTTCCTTTCTTGGCTTCCTGTTGCACATGTTGTTACCACATTTTCTTGGTGAGTTACAAAATATGTTGAGTTTCAATGTCCTTGTTAGCAAAGGCTGAAGATGCAACTATTATCTTTTTGAGGGGTGGTTGGTCTCCACTGGAACTAAAATTTTCAAATGCTTGCTGCCTATCCTACAACATCTGGTCTTTATTGCTTAACTGAAAGGGATGGGTCAATTCTCAGCTGGGAATGTCCAGAGCTAGCTGTTTTTCTGCAGTTGCATAATTTACCTACCAGATTTTCTGCAAGTTTGACTCTTAAGGTGAGTTATGTTCTACACAGATGGTTTATGGCCTTGTTCAGCAAGACAAATAATTGGCATTGCCTGCATTAAAATGAGAGCAAAACAAATGGTGCTACTTCCTATTGTGTAGAATGAACTACAGCAATCATTTGTTCAAGATTTTTTCACACTGATATTTAGGTGCAGATATTTCAATAATTTGTTGAAGAAATGTCTTGACATTACATTTTGAACTTCAGGGATGCCAGTGGGTGGATCTCTGCTCTAGTAAAAGCAAGTTACAGTCAACTGTATGATGCATAAGAGCATGTGAAGCCACATGGCACTTGGGAAAGTTTCAAGATCTCATTCAGTGTTGTAAATTCTGAAACAAGGTGCTGCACTAAAGCCTGGCTTGTGTGCAAAATTCCTTCCTGGATTGTCATGTACCCATTACACAGGACAGGGGGTGTTGTGCACTGTAGTGTGGATAGTGTCAACCACAGTATAACAATAAACAGAAGTTGGCTCAACAGTATTTTATGTGATGGTCAACTTGTCTGAATATTCACAAGGGGTGAAAACTTAAAGGTAAAATTACAATGTACCAGATAAAAAAGGGCTAAGACTAATTACAAAAGAAGCGAAATTGAAAGTAAGACGAAACTAATTACAATAGGCTGCAACTTACTTCTGATCCTGCTTTTAAGAGGTTAAAGAAACTCTGTCATTGCATAACTTGAACAAATGAAACTTCTGTAAAAACTCCAATTGAGCTCTTTTGATCTCCTAACTTATAACTTTTTCAACACTTAAAGGGCATACTATATTAACGTTACTAATTCTGGACTGTTTTATACTGGAGTTGCTAGGTATGTAAGTGATTCAAGCTGTGAACAGTGGTATCTGAAAATAGGGGCATACACTGACAATGAAATAAAACAGAACTGTATTTACTTTAAATTCACAATGAAGGAAATAATATAATCAATTTCCTCTTTTTAAATGTTCATTACATTGGTATCTGCTCTCTTCCCCTTTTTTCTGTTGCTGGTGCACACAAGTCATCTCTTCTGAGGATACTGCTGCCCCTGTGTTGGTGGCATGAGCTCCAGAAGGTGACAACCAGAGAAACTAATTATTTCCTCCTCTTTTTTATTGAAACATGTTTTCATTCCCTCCCTGATACTCTTCCTTTTTGAAGGTGGGCTTTGCAGTTGTGGCTCTTAACAGCATTTGTGGAAACTATAGGAATAACTCTAAACCAATCGAGGCTAAGGAGGGCACTAGTTGCCCACAAATACAGGATTTACCTTGGGGAACTAGGAGGTAACTACTGTTACATAACAGAATTTAGCTAAGAGAACTGTGTGGGAATGAATGATCAACACATGCCAAAATAAGGTGTGTCGGGAAGCAAAACTAATGTAGGAAGTAACTGTAATAGTAGTTGTACTAATCGTTGTTGTAGTAGTAGTAGAAGTAGCAGCAGCAGCAGCAGTTGTAGTAATAGAATCATTGCAACAGAAGGTAAAAATAGATTAAAAATTAGATCCAAAATAAAGTAGTGACTTGGTCACATTCCCCCTACTTTTGCTTGCTATGTCCTCATGTAAGTAGAGTAAAACAAAACAGATCAATGCTCCCTTAAAAAGAACATCAATACAGGTAATTAAACTGTACAGTTATTTCTTGATTGTCTGAGACTCACAGTAGGGGCAGGGTGGATCTCTGTGACTCTGCAATTGGAATTGGCATAGGGTTCTGAGGAGTTCACCAGAACTTCACCAAGAGGAATTCTGTTGCTCCTTAGAGGAAGCTCTCAAATTCTTGATAGAAAGTGGGGTAGTGACCTCTGCCAGGGGTTTGGAACTTGCTGTTCAGAATGGTTAACTGCTTTTATAGGTCTTTGACCATCGACTGGTTCAATTTGATAAACTTTGTCCTGGCATTGTCTTCTCCACAATATGGTTCCATTGGTTCAAGTTGCTATGCTTTATGTGTTTGTGGTTTTATTTCTCTTGCTGAAAGTATACAACCAATGCTACAGAAATGTATAAATACTTAGTGTTAGGGTCCATCACTTAGAACTAAAATAATTGTTTCATGTTGTGTTGAAGTAGGGGCAGGGTGGATCTCTGTGGCTCTGCAATTGGAATTGGCATAGGGTTCTGAGGAGTTCACCAGAACTTCACCAAGAGGAATTCTGTTGATCCTTAGAGGAAGCTCTCAAACTCTTGATAGAAAGTGGGGTAGTGACCTCTGCCAGGGGTTTGGAACTTGCTGTTCAGAATGGTTACCGGTAACTGCTTTTATAGGTCTTTGACCATTGACTGGTTTAATTTGATAAACTTTGTCCTGGCATTGTCTTCTCCACAATATGGTTCCATTGGTTCAAGTTGCTATGCTTTATGTGTTTGTGGTTTTATTTCTCTTGCTGAAAGTGTACAACCAATGCTACAGAAATGTATAAATACTTAGTGTTAGGGTCCATCACTTAGAACTAAAATAATTGTTTCATGTTGTGTTGTTTAAATCCTCAACAAAAACAACTTTTTATGAGGTCAATCCCACACAAAATCCTTCTTGAATTCTCTTTGAAAATGAAAAAGTACATGTATTGACAAAAACTCAATTAGAGAGAGGGAAAACATAGTGATTGTATTAGCTTTTAAATGATCATGCAATTCAAACCCAGATTTTTCCAGCTTAGTAATCTTTGAACCTTGCCATCAGGAGTCTTAAAATCTGAGTCTTCTTCAAGGGACAGAAGGGCCATTTCACCACCTCTTTACTATACATTTGGGAATATCTGAGATGGTTCACTGCACCTTTCACAGACTTAACCATTCTTCCATTTGGCTTACATAAGTTAGCCACCAAACCAAGGAATACAAACTTGATTCTGAGATTAGTTTTTCCAAAGACATTGTCCTTTTTTGCTCATTAATTATTACAGTGACATTGTGTCATGGCACTACAACAGCATTAAGCTGAAGAAGAGTTACATCTTAACTGGTAAATTGGATGGGTATGATTCATTTTTTGTGGTTTACTTGTTTAATAAGTTTATTTACTATTAACTTTCTGTTTGAATACCTATGGTAAGAAGATTTCCTGTCAATCTTGTTTAAGATAAAGTCTCTTTTCTTTTGCCTTTGAAATGCAGTTCCAGTACTTCAGTTCCATAAAATGATGTTCCCTGTTCTTGGTTACTATTTTTCACTAAAATGCAGGATTGCAATCTGTAGGCTGAGAATACCATTTCTCAACAGATTTTGGACATAAGAAAAATACTGAAGAAATCACAAGTGGCATTATCTTTCACTGTTTGAAATATTTTGCCTGTCAGATGCTTTCCTATCATTCCATATGTCATCATTCTCTTTTATGGAAAGTTTATGACGCATAACTTTTCACATTTGGATGAGGTTGTTATGCACTTCTTCTGTGTGTGGCATTTGTTTTCTATGGTAGTTGTAAGTGATAGAGCGGCAGGGTCATCAGAAGTTGTAGCTGTTTAGGACTCTGCCGTTGGGAATGATGCTGGTTAGTGCTACTGAGGTGATGAGCTTTTGTAGAGCATTATTACTAGTCATCTCCCATACACAACTTTCATAATGGCTGATAGCACTTAAACATGAAATTGAGGTCAGAAAGGTTACCCATGAGGATAACAACTGTAAGCAAAAGGTCAAGTTAGGCTAAAAAGGCTAGCTGTTTTGACTTGATTCTTTCAAATTATAATTAAGAAGAGGAAATGCTGACTCATTTTTGTGTTCCAGAATGTACAAAGATAGAATTAAAACTTGAGAATCAAGAGAGGAAATCAATTGACAGAACTAAAGTAAATCCCGAGACATTCTTGTGAGATTGATCCAATAGCTTCTAGAAAGGCATGAACTTACATGAACAATGACAAAGTGAATTACTGGCCAAGCCACTATGGTAATTTGAACAATGCATATTGCCAAACCTTGTTTTGAAAGAAAAGACACTGGAAAGTAATTTCTGGGAATAGCAGAATGTCACAAACGCACAGAATTTTAACATAGAGGATAGAGTATGAAAACTCTAACTGCTAAAATTATGTTATTCTCCCCTTCTCTACGGATTAGTTTTTTTTCGTTATGAAAGGAAACTTTTTGTTGCAGTATTTAGTTAACTATTTTGTTGATAAACTTGGGTGTTTAATTTATGCACAAGCACCAGGGTTTGTGTTTGAGCTTGTGCTAAATATTGGTAACCTTGGAAGAAGTATGGTATAATTGTACAACCTCTTTAATAATACAGGTTGTTAATTGGCATGATATGTGTCATGCACAAAACACAAAGTCTCCGACACTTCTAGAATCTTCAACAGTGAAGAAGGGAAGAAATGCAGGTGCCATATGTTCATGTACTTGTGTGAGCTCCAGATCACAAGGTCATAAGACCACCATTAGGCAGCTCAATGGGAGAATGAACTCATTTGAGCCAATTGAAATAGTTCATCAAAAGTAATTTTACAATTGTAATTCAAAGCAGACACAGAATAGTTAGGCAATGGTGCTTCTTTGGTCAGACAAGTAATTATTCATGATTAAAAGGATATTCCATTAATGAGTTTGGCAAACAGGTTAGGTACCAAAGTGTATTCTCATCTGAAAAATGGGATTAAAAAGTTTGATTTCTTGGTTGATCTTAACAGTATGAGTGATCTGTTGTTTTTTCGTTGATGGGCACTCTATTCAGTCAATGCACCTCAATTCATCAAGTTGAAATTCGCAATACTTCCACTCTCTTAGTGACACTCTAAATGCTGTGGCACTAATAGTTGCAACCTGTAAACAGTAAACAAACATCCATGTTTCCTTTGTTACACTGTATAACAGTAGAGTAAGCAATACCAGTACCAACACCATATTGTAACAGTGTTGTTTGGCTCAATTAAACAGTGTCTCTCTACACCACAAAGGCATTTAAATTAATTGTTGCATTTAAATTAATTGTTGTAGCAGTGCTAATGAATATAAAATGTACAAAAGTGATAATTTTTTCCACAACCTGATCTCTTTAAAAAACTTCCAAATGAGATTTTGATGTTGAAGGGCTGTCCTGTGATAAAGATACTCACACATCCTTTATGCTTTGAAAAGAGCTCAATTGACTTCAGTAGTGCACCTTCAGTCAGTCCAAGTAGCAGCTTCTGACAAATGTCCTAGAATAAAGAAAGTCAAAGACATTAGTCTTATTTGGTTATTGCACATTGCACCACAGAAATATTTGATATAGAATTATTTTTTACATTCCATGCATTCATATTATGGGAATGTGTTATGAAAATACGTGTGTCAGTCAGTACCTCGAAGGGAGACATCAATGCAGTGAGTAAGTAGAATACAGTCTGGCTCACACTATCTGCCACCCATAGTGCAACAAAGTTCATTTAGAGGTAGGCTTCTTGCCAGAAAAGAAGGTATATATATATGTATGTGTGTAAATATACATATATACAAATTCATTCATACATACATACATACAGACAGATATTATATATATATATATAGATAGATAGATATAATTTAAAGGAACTGTAAATATGTATATATATGAATATATGAGTAGTTGCACAATCATGCCTACATTTTGTGTTACATAGGGTCAAAACACAAAACTCTTAATTTTTACCCTTTGTTTAGTTTAATTATTGAGAAGCAAACAGTGATTAACATTTCTGTTTGGAAAATAAAAATATTAAAAAAAATTCAGCCAATCATAGCAAATCTTAATATTACCCATAATGCTTTGTGGGTGTGGCAAGTTTTGTACATTTGAGTTCAAGATGTATATAGCAATGAATTAAGTAAAAAATGGGCCAAAATGGTTCTAAATCACAGAGAGGCAATTATTTCTTCATTTTCTCTGAGAGAAAGTTTAGAAAAATGTTTTTTTTTTCTGTCAGATCACCACAAATGTGGCAGACTGGCAGTGTAAACAGCTGCAGTGTGCTTCTCATCAAGTGTAAATGTCATATCATTAATGTTCCTCTCAGGTAAAAGTGTCCCTTGAGAACCTCCTGGCCCCTTAACGCATTAAACTCATAGTTATCAGTAAATTTGCTTTCAAGCTCCCCATCAGATGTGACCTTTAAAAGGTAGAAGTCATACATTGGATCATGTAGTGGCAATAGTACTTCCATTTGCTGCTATGTCAGCTAAGTGAGATGCTGTGTCATGGTCAAGGGTATTCTCTCTGGCTTGCATGGTTGTTGCCACTGAGCCATCTGTAGCAATGGTAACCTCTTTCCAATCATTCATCAATGCCTTGTTTGCACAATGAGCCTCCCCACTCATAATGCAATTAATGTACTAGCAGGAAAGGTGTTGGACCAACACTTTTTCTTGCAGGGCTGAAGACTTAACACGATGCCATTGCCTGATTCCCTTTATCTTTTTAAATTTTCTTCCATCTCTGTTTCTAGAAACAGCCTCTTCCCCTTCAGATGGTACATGGAAGAAGACTGCTTTAAGTGAGCTGCATTTGAAGCAGGCTATGTGAAGTTGACTTCCAGGTATTCATGCATGGCCTTAGCACTGTTGATGGTGTCAGTCCTGTTGAGAACTACTTGGCTGATCTTCTTTATTATATGTGAGTGAGCTGCATCTTGCTCTCCTTTTTCATGAGAGGTTTCAAAGTAATTTGTATTGTTTTTTACCAATACATTTCTTCACAAAGTCTTTCTTGTCTCCTGTTGGCCCGCTAGCTGAACTTGACCAGTCATTGAAAATTTTTTTCCTTATCTTCCTCGGAAAGAGCATCTTTGGGAACTTTGCGCTTTATGTACAGCCAGGTTTCTTTGTTGCCTTTTAAGATTTCTTTTTGTTTCTTTTTGGGTTTACTTATACTTCGTTCATTGAGGTTGACCAAACTCCTCAAGGACTTTTGGCTCTAGATTTCTTGACATTATCTCCAAATGCAAGAGATTTAAAAGCTCCAAATGTGGCTCTTTTTCATTTGACCCAGAGCATTTTATTACCATGAGTCCTGCTGATATGTCTGATGCAAGAGCCTTTAGACTTGCAACTTTTCTTTCCTCTTCTGGGGTTTCAAGACCCCATGTATGATGAGTATTTTTCTAGTTCTGGGACTGCCTGCCAGATTTTCATTGACATCAGCTTTTTTGCAAGGCATAGCAGGAAATTTACCTTTCACTTTATAGGTAACATGTTTTTTTTGCAGTCCGATTTTGAAATCCTCAGCCCACATTGTGACCTTCAGCATTTAGAGTCTGGTCCATTTGCTGATTTTGTTCTCTGCATTTTCTGACTCTTTCTCTGGTTTGCTCTCTAATTTTCTCTCTTCTTCACTGACTTTCTTTAATGACAGCTTGTCTCCTTTCTTTTGATTCTCTTTGCGTTTAAAACTCTTTTAATTTTGCCTGGTTCTTGATGGCCTCTTGGAAAATTCCCACTCTTCTTGCTTTTGTTTCTTGACTCATTCTATTGCTTATTTCTTTTCTTCTTTTCTTCTTTGCGAGGCTTCCTTAAGTGAAATCTGTTCTGAATCTGCTTTCGTTTCAGGCATAATAGAATTTATAACTTGCTTTATGCTTTATGCTTCATGCTAAAATGATTGCATGTCCTGGACATCGACATATAAAAAGGCTATTCAATGCATTGGACCCCCCTATGTCCAGGCAATTGCCTGTACATGTGAGTTAAAAGTGTAGATGTGCAATTGGGGACGATGGGGGAAGGGGAAGCAACCATTTTCTTGCATTCTTTTCTTCAAGTTGGGAGATGCTTCGCACACTTCGTGAACATGGGAATTGTAACAAAAAGTGTTAGTGTGACCTTGCTGCCAGATTCCTCGCTAATTTCACTTTCACCTTCTTGACTTATGTGGCCTGCAGTGGACTGCACTTGTGGCCCAGGACGAAGAGCATCTCTCTGAATTTGTGGCCAATGCAGGAAAATCATTGGACCTTATGGGATGAACCTTTGATTCGAAAAGTGTGGAAAATTGAAATCGAAATTATGATATGGATGGGCCATTACAAACTTATTCCCACGAAATAGGTACAAGGTACAAGGTCCATTAACCTCATGTCTGACAAGTTTATCAGTTGTTTGACTCTCAGGCGCCATGTGATTGGCTGAAGTCAATTATCAACAAGTTTAAGCGACCTGGTTTGGTGGCTTAAATCTAATGGAAACTTCAATTGAAGTTTGCTGACTCGCTTGACTTTCAGCTAGTTGGACAACCAATTGTTTTCATGAGATTTCTGGTTGTCACTCGCTTAGCAACATGAAAAATCACCCGTGAAAACACGACCTGCGGGCTTCAAAGCTGAAGCAGTTGATGAAGAAGGAGTTTGGTGTGCGTGCATTGTTGAAGAAGTAGACAATGATTACGTGATCATTTCCTCTGATGGCTGGAATGCAGAGTGGAATTGCCGCATCTGTGATCCATGAGAGATAAGGGATTGAACATTGCCTGATTGGAAAATAAAGTGAAGAACCTTTTCCCTTCCGTGAACGATGTCTTCGCTTTAAGAAGACTGACTTTACTTTTAAATATCACCCAAACTTATGTAAAACAAAAAGCAAAAATTACGGTTCGCTTCAATTTCAGGTGTGAATATGCATAATCTTTCATGGATGAAATCTTTATGAATTTCAAAGATCAACACCATTTTTTAGACATCTGCTTTCTCCATATCCACTCAGCAAACAAAGCTTTCCAAATTATGGTCAAAACACCAGATAAAGTTCACTTCAAATTTCTCAATTGATCCTAGATTCTCCAACCGCATCAAAACAGGTTTTACTACACAGCTTCCATCTAAGACTCCCACTGGAATGTGATGTAAAATATGTCATACATTGCCAGGTAACAATGCTTAAACATATGTACAAACCCCACTTAAGTGGGGTTGGCAGAATTACACACTTTGTCCATGTTGAAGTCATCATGCTTGCATTTCATCCTTGGTGACTGGAGTCCACTATCATTTGTGTTTGTTTGGCTCTGCCACCACTTGTTGATTGTGGTATCTGTTTGTCTCTGCCACAATCAAGTCCCACATATCATCATTAAACATTTGGTCAAAAACGGCTCCTTCCCTGATTTCAGCACTGCTTGGGTATCTTTGAATTGGCCCAGGAGCTGGCTCAGCAAATGGCCTACCTGCTGGTGGATTGTACTTCTCTGACCACTCTAGTTCAGGATTGTGAGGACATCCTACACAGGCTCTAAGTTATGATGAGTGCAAAAATGTACTAGAATCTTTCCAAAGTGATAAGGCGCCAGGTGAAGACGGATTCAGCGTGGAATTCTATAAATTTTTCTATGACCTATTAGGCGAAAATCTTCTGGCATGCTTAAACGAGGCTTACGAGAAAAATGAACTTACCATCTCGCAAAGAAGGGGCATTATTACTTTATTACCAAAGGAAGACAGCTCTTTACTTGACCTGCATAACTGGAGACCGATAACCCTACTGAATGTCGATCAAAAAATCGCTGCGAAAGCAATAGCTAAAAGATTAGAAACGGTTTTGCCGAACTTAATACACCCAGACCAAACAGGCTTTGTAAAAGGACGCTACATTGGGGAAAACATTAGACTTATAAGCGCTGTTCTAGACCTAACAAAAGAGCAAAAAATTCCGGGCATTCTTATAGCTCTTGATTTTCGTAAGGCTTTTGATTCTCTCGAATGGCCCTTTATTATGAGAATTTTAGATGCTTTTAATTTTGGTAGCAGCATAAAACGTTGGATAAGTACATTCTATACGAACGTGGAGAGCGCGGTATTGAATAATGGGTACACAACGAATTGGTTCAAACCGTCGAAATGGTGTGAGGCAAGGCTGTCCTCTCTCACCGTATCTGTTCATCCTCTCAGCTGAATTAATGTCCATAAAACTACGCTACGACTCGGGGGTCAAAGGCATTAATTTGTTTGGCAACGAACTTAAACTGTCACAATTTGCAGACGACACAAATCTGTTTTGTGCAGATTTAAATTCCGTGGAAAAAGCTTTAAATACAGTCAATGACTTCGGTAGGATAGCTGGTTTACAGCTAAACATGAAGAAAACAAAAGCGATTTGGCTTGGGAAGTGGGCTAACAATAAAACCAACCCGTTGGGCATGAAGTGGACGCATACCCCGGTTTGGATCTTAGGAATTCACTTCTCGTACGATAAGAAGGGGAATGATGACCTTAACTTTAGCCTGAAATTAAGGAAGCTACAAACAAAATTGGATATGTGGAGTGCTGGAAGCCTCACGCTATTTGGAAGAGTTTTAATAACCAAAACTCTAGGTATCTCACAGATCATTTATTCCGCTTCAAATATTGAAGTTCCTGATACAATCGCAGACACGCTGAAAAGAAAGTTGTTTAACTTTATATGGAAAAAGAAGAAGGATAAGATCAAACGAACCGTGCTTTACCAAGATTTAGAGGAAGGTGGGCTACGCATGACAGATGTAGATCTTATGTTTAAAGCCTTGAGACTTGCATGGATCCCTAGACTTTTGAATGCTGGAGATAAAAATTGGTGCTCTGTGCCAAACCACTATTTCAGGAAAAAGGGGGGCTTAAATTTTCTTCTAAAATGCAACTACGACACAAAGTACTCCCCTCAATTGCCAGCCTTTTATAAGAACATTCTCAAATTCTTTCAAGAATTAAAAATACTTTACGGTTACGACCAGGAAAGTGATGTAGTACTGTATAATAATAAAGAAATTCTAGTAGATGAAACACCCGTTTATCTCAGAAACTGGATGGAGAAGGGAATCGTTTCTATTAAAGACTTGTTGAAGGAGGATGGTAGCTATCTCTCATTCCAGGAATTTAAAGGAAAGTTTTCTTGCAAGACAAACTTCCTCCAGTATTTTCAGATTATTAGTGCCATACCTGACCGGCTACGGTCGAAAGCAAGACAAATAGAATCAGTTAATAATCAGTTTTTCACAAGTAACGATCATCTTTTTCACCTCAACGGATTTTTCACGCTCAACCTTGATAAAGCCAAATCAAGGGATTTCTATAATCTTTTAATTGCTAAAATCCACACTGGAGGTCAAGCAGGTCCTAAAAGATGGAGCGAAATACTTTCTTTGAATGATGAAAAATGGGCAAAGATATTTAAGTCAATACGAAAGCTGTGAAAAGAAACAAAACTAAAAGAATTTCAATTTAAGTTTATTCATAGAATCGTGGTGACAAAGAGAGAACTATTCAAATATGGTATTAAAACTGACGAAGAATGCTGCTTTTGTGGGGAAAAAGACTCAATCGATCACACCTTTATTCACTGTCCCTTTACGAAATCATTCATACAGAAAGTCATTCGGTGGTTTAACACAACGTACAATTCACAGTTCTCTCCAACTACGGAGGAACTTTTATTCGGAATTACCTCCAACTTAAACGAGAATAGTACCACCAGGAAATTCGACTACGTCACACTATTCATGCGTTATTATATCTATAGTTGTAAACTTAACAACAAGCCCATTGTCCTCCACGACTTTGTGAATGCAGTTCACCAAAGGGACCTAATTGAAAATACCGTCAATAACTAGCTCCTGACAAATGCGGTTAAAATATCTCAACTCTCTTTAAAAAAAAAAAACAAAATAAAATAAAAACAAAATTTAAATAATAAAAAAGTAAATAAATAAAAAACTTAGTGGTACACCTGCCAACAGTGAAACTCTCACCAAAACACTTCAAATAATACTCCTTACGTTCTTTTTCTTTTTTCACTTTTGTTATAGTTCCTCATTTAATGTATCAAAGTCTCAATGCACAAATGTAATTTAGCAGTA
This sequence comes from Pocillopora verrucosa, assembly GCF_036669915.1. Taxonomy (NCBI): domain Eukaryota; kingdom Metazoa; phylum Cnidaria; class Anthozoa; order Scleractinia; family Pocilloporidae; genus Pocillopora; species Pocillopora verrucosa. Next base: position 13,864,667 of record NC_089314.1, read on the forward strand.
ATAGCTTTTCAATCAACGTATTGTATTCGGATATGGTAAAGCTATCGTTTTATGTTATTCATATTGTATCATTGAACTTTATTGTAAGTAGACTAACATCTCCCTTTGGAGAGTATGGCGCAATAAAGAGATACTATTAAAAAATAAATAAATAAATAAATAAAATAAAAAAATAAAAATAAAAAAATCCTACACAGGTTTCTCCTCCATGGCCCACTCCTCCGCAGCCTGCTCTTCCTCAGCCTGGTCTTCCTTGGCCTGTTCTTCAGTAGCTTTAAACTGGGCTACAATCAAGTGCCGTTTCTTGGGCCATGATAAAAATATTTGAATGTGGTTCTATTGTAACTACATATTTGTATTCATTGAGCTAAAAAGCATGCAATGGCAAAAATAAGCGGTAAAATCTGTTGCTAAGTCAAATAAACATGCAAACACATACATTTTGTGCGTTAAAACTATAAAAATCCTGCGAAACAAAACAAAAAAAAAAAAAAAACAAAGCAAAATAAACGAAGCAAATGCATACAACCGTTCATAAAAAACGGGTCAGTTATCCTATAATACTCCTAAATGGCGATATAAACACTAGAGGGGTCCTCAGGGATACCTAAATTGGTATGGGTGAGTAGCAGATGAATTAGTTTGTTTGCCAACAAAAGGTTCAAATCAAACATGCAAACTGAAAGGCTACTCAACTATAATACTTATAATACACCTTTTGCCGTTCATTACCAGAAAATATACTTTCATTTATGCCAAAAGTTATATCAACAACGTAAATAAGTTTTTCATTAACTCCCAGAGTTATTAATGAATCTTGAACATAATCACAAAAGGATGCAGATTTATTTCTCAGAGAACGAGCGTTCAACAAGCAAAAGGTTAGATTGGAAGAACGATGATTAACTTGATTAGTGTCAGGACCAGAATTCAACTTGAAAAGAACGTGTCCTATCAGTGGACGGAATGTTGCATATGCATTAGAATAATACAAACAAGGTCTTTTAGATCTTCTGTTCACCAGAACTGGATGAACAATACGCTCGTACTTCACTAACAAAGACAACAATGCCTTTCCAAATTCCACATGGTGAATCAGTGGACCACATCTCCACAGTATGCTAATTTCAGAAGTTTCATCAAGGCACAGATATGATACTCTCTCCAAGGAGATGCTCTGAAGATGCTTTAATTTCTGCATAGACAAAATCTTTTCTACACGACACCACAATGTTCAACAAGTAATGCATGTCTTAAAAGATAATTCTTTGAATGGTCATTTTCCTTTGAAGAGTAACTCAAAAATAAAAACAAAATTGGGAAACTTAAATTATTAGTGGCTTTCATTTAGGCAGGTATCACTTTCTCTCATCGGTCATGGACTTTTATACATGTGGTGGCTCCTACAGGAACCTTTGGATTGCTTGAACTGGTTGTATTGTTTTTGATCAATTTTGCTTGTCTTTTTGTTGGCCATTCAAGCAAAGCATTCTTTCATGGCCTACATCAAAAATAACCAAGAATCTATTTTGATGTTGATGTTTTTCAAAAAAAAAATTTTCTCAGCTTCCTTTGTTTTGGGCATTCAAAGCAAACATTATCTAGGCTTATTCCCGGCTCCAGCTGTTTAATTACTCATACTTATGTTTATCCTTGAATCATCCAATTCACCTATGTTCCTTTTGCCAATCTACAGAAAGAAGAAGAATGGCATCTAACAATCTTCAGCATTTGGATGCCAACCTTAAGAAATGCTACCAGGGTGACCTTGACAGGAACATGTTACTGGGTTGTTTTAGAAAGATATGTTTTCAAATTATAGATCAGAAAACAAATTATGAAGTGCTACTTATTCTTTCCAATTTTTGCATTATATAAAATGGTAACCAATAAACTGTCTTTACTCTTTTCACTCTCAAGTTTCCTAGTTTATAACCTGAATTAGATTTTGGTAGAAATAAAATAATGTCATTTCAATTAGCTCAGTTGAGACATCGGTGAACAGGTGCTCACTATTGATCACGACATTTGACTTCCGGTAGAACAATTCTCAAACTGCCTTTGATGAATCCTAGCAGTTTGGGTGTATTGGACAACCTTCTGCTGGTTGCTGCTTTTATTCACGTTTAAAAGTGACATCTAGGAAGTTAATGGTCTGTTTGTTGGTTTCAATGGTGATCCATAGCCCATTGTGATTAAAAATGCAGCATATTTCCTTTTTGATGTTCTCTGTGTCTTGATGTGGCATTGGAAATGGCTAGTCTGTCCTCCTGGTAAGGCTTATGTTGATGTAAAGGTTTTGCAATTGGGAGAGAAGGAAATTTCTTACTAACTTACACATCTCAGCACCGTTATAGCTGCCTATTGAACTGCTGGTAGCGGAGGTGGTTTTGGTGTTGGTGATTCTACTGATGTTAGGTTTGCCTGGTATATGTACACATACATATATATGTATGTAGATAAATAACTGCAAACAGTACTGTTTCAGCCATCTGGGCCTTATCAGCGTGGTGCTGATGCTAGGTAGGCGGTGTAAGCATTAAGTTACCCTGAACGATCTCATGATTGTGGTATCATCCAAGCAAAATTGTGGTATCATTCGCAAGTGTGGTATCATTTGAAGTCAGGAAGGGATAAAGGTTTATGTTTCAAGAACTAAAACTTTTTGCCTTAGGTATATTGTCCTGAAATATCTTTGCACAAACTGCCTTATTTCCATCTAAAGAGCTCACTTTAGAGTGACCTTCAAGGGGGTATGGGAACTGCAGAAATTTATTTGGAAATTTTTAATGTAACTATAAAAGCATTGAAATATATTCAATGAAAGTAACAAACATTCAGTCTTATGCAGACCAACTTAGGAAAACTAGCAACAAATATTAGGTTATCAATTGGCTCCAAGGACTCATCTTTTAGGGTTGACCAGATGTAAAGATCACTGCCACACTTTTTCACGAACCTCACATGGGCTTCCTTTTTATTCTCTGTGATGTCAAGCACCTGCCATTTCTAGATGTACACTTTTGGAACAATGCAACTTGACAGCAGCAAAATATCCAATCCCTGGTGCATGGCCTGCTTTCGGTAAAGAAGTGATTGAACTGCTGGTAATGGAGGTGTTTAGATTTTAAACGTGAATAATGGTAACAGGTGTTTAGATTTGCCTTATTGCTTTTGAGTGTGCAATTGCTTTGGTTCCAAGGGTGTGGCACTGAGTACCTTGTCTGCAGCCTTGACAGTAGCAACTAAGGTGTCGAACATCAAGATGCAATTCTCTTCCTTTGCTTTTAAAGGAATATGATATTCATGCTCTTGGTAGGGCAGCAACCCTGTTGCTTGTTGACTTGTTTTTTGTCCAGATAAATAAACACTCTCTTGCATATGAATTTTGATCCGTCAGCTGCTACAAGGATCTTTTGTGAAATTTGTAACTTTTCTTCACAGAATTTCATCACATCCTCAGCATTGCAGATAATTTTCTTTCCAGTAACAACTGATAACAGTTTCCTTCTCAACTGCACCTAGACCATTACAGGCTGATTTTCCATGGCTTGCTTCAAAGAGATTTCAGCAAATCTTTGGCTTAATCTTCTGTGAATTATCATAGGAGGCATTCTATCCTTTATATTAACATGCACACTTACTGAACTCATGCACTTTCCCGAGGGTAGCTCCCTTCTCTCTTTCGATCATTTTGATGGCTTTACCTTCAAATAACCTCACACCACAGTTACCTCTCTGAGCATCATTTGTGATACCAATGATTGCATGCATAACAAGGAGGGCATCAGCTCCAACAACCATAGTGTAACATGCCATCATCAGGGTTTGAGCTAGGATTTGACTACTTTGGTTCAATCTGTCTCTTTAGGTTAATTTGGGAGGGAGATTTTTAATTTCAGAGGGTCACTAAATCATAGAGAAAATTCCAAAGTGAACTGTAATTTTAGACACACAATGAAATAGCAATGAGTGACGTTGTAAGGCCAAGGTTACATGGCATGCCTCTTTTCATCTTTCTCTGTGAAGGTTGTGACTCTCCTTCAATCAGTAGCTGATCATGACCACTAAACAAAAAAATGACTATTTATAAAAGAACAATACTAACAACTTTGTTAATAATAATAATAATGATAATAATAATAATAATAATAATAATAATATTTCTATTTCCCCTACAAAATGGATCAGCTAGTGTTGTAGTAAAAGCTGGTATCAACCCATGTGTAGCTATAATAAAATGCTCTCAATGACTTCTATCTTTATAAATAATTCTAAAAAACTAATTATAAAACCTTAAAATATAACCCTAAAATCTAAAAATCTAAAATATCAGCAACTAGAAATAAATAAACCATAAGACCTAGTTTAGCAAGCAACAATGACATTTAATATCTAAATCTCTAAAATAACTATTAAACTCAGTCTTAAACCTCTTCAAAGAGGTCATATCTCTAGTTTACTTAGGAAAACTATTCCAATCTGCTGCTGCTGAATACTGAAAAGTTGTTGGGCCAGTTTTCGTTTTGACCTTATCAACATCTTGTGGAACATCCATGTTAAATTAAGAAATAGCTGCATGAAATTCGAAGATACCAATGCTAAACCTTCTTTCATTCACAGGAATAGTTGTCCATTGGAAACAAATCAGTGAATTCTGTTCTCACACTATGTAACACTCAAACATATAAAGGAGACATTTTTTGGTAGATAGATTTATTTGTTATAAACCTGAATACATTTTTATGAAACCAGTGTAAAGCTGCTTTGAATAAACAGTCAGCAGGGTAAAGCTTTCTTGTATTTTGCCTTTCACTGGTCAAGAAACGACAGGTGACACCTCTTTTATGATTTTAATAAAGTACAAATTCTCCGACATGAAAAAAGGAGTTGTGTATTAGTTTTGTGTAGCCCACCAAAAGGCCATAACTAGTTTATTCATTACAATAAATTCAAACAATTTAAATAATAATAAATAAACACCTTACAACGTGCTTGTCTGGCCCGTCAAAACTTTTTTTTTTTCTCATGAAATATTTATTATAACTGTTGGCAATCTGAAATTGAATTTTGAATTTCACAAACAGTTTAAAAAAAATCCTTTCCCTGAAAATATTTTATCCAGTACAAGTTTATGCTTTATTAAAAACACTTTTATGAGTTGCTACTGCAGGCTATAATTTATTCATCACTAGTTCAACTTCATATGCAGATGGTTATCTCCTGGCCATCTGTCATTCGCCCAAACCTTGTTTTACATGAAACATTTTCAGAGTTGACGAAATATGCAAAAACTTAATAAAATCGCTTGGGTTCTTCTTTGCTTTCACTAATGAAAAAAGTTCTGTAATCTTGAGAGAACAAAAAATGGCAGCTAATATTTGCAACATGACTGATTGACAAAAAATGTTTGTTTTGTTTTTCCTGTGCATTAATCTCGCATCTCATTAATGGCAACTAATACTATTAAAATTATTATGTAATTATTAAATAAAACCTGTTTCATAAATTATTTGAACAGGCCACTTGTTAGAATTAAACTTAAATGTGGTTTTTTTGGACCAGCCTTTGCCAATGTAAAGGGCATTACTGTGCAAGAATTAAGGGTACATACAGCTGTTTTGACAAAGGTTGTCCAAAGAAAGCATTAAAGTGTACGTGACAATGCCAAAAGGTAGTCTGGGAAACATCCAATAAATTTCAATAAAATCTCAGAAAATGCCTCAACCATACAGCAAAGACTTGAGATGGCAGGTAATATGGATGATAGAGTTTTTAAGATACAGCATTGACGAGGTAGCAGCTGCTTTGTTGTCACCAAAAACCATTCTTTTCTACGTATCAAAATTCCTAAATTCTGGTGAAGTGAAAGCAGAGACTTTGGGACAACTGTTAAATAGTTTTCTTATGCATCCACATGTGGAGTTTGTAATAATGCAAGCAGTACTTGACCACTTGGAAAAAACCCTCTCAGAAATTGCACAGAATATCTATGAACAGACAGGGTCAGAGCATGCTCTTTCGAGCATATTGCTATTTTTGAAACAACCATTTTGGCCGAGAAAGGGTTTGTCAAATATTTCTTGTCAGTGCTACGTTTTGATTTTTCCCTGCTTATGTAAATTTAAGAAAAAACGTGTTTGATGATTATTATTATTATCGTTATAATCACTCATTTTAAAGAAGACAACAATTACCCTACAAAGATCTGAAGCAGACAGAGTACTTTTTAGGTCTGATGTTTGTCTCCTGGATCCTGAGATGTTGATGTTCTTGGATGAAAGGGGATTTGTATGTGTTTGTTGTGTAACACAACATTTCTTTCTCTTTTTTACTATTATTTAGCCCTAATCATTTAGTAGTATCACTTTGTTTTTGTTTTTTTAAATTTTATTTTATCAGGACAAAAGACTTAAACGTACAAATGGTTATAGCCTGGTCAGTTAAAAAAAATGAGGTGAAACGCATTGCGCAGAACTGGGGACCACGCATAACCGCCATTCCCATTCTTTGTACAGAAAGAATGATTGATCTTGACCTTTATCAGGGGAACGTCAATGGAGCAACAATTGATGATGGATGTGGATGAAAAGCTATGCCCCAACTTGCTTCCATTTAATGGAATCAATCTGCGATCAGTGGTCATAATGGGTACAAGAGAATCTTTGGCAATATTAGGACTTTGATCAAATTGTAAAATAATTGTTTCCACCCTTGTCCAAATTCTCTGTTAAAAAAAACACTGTAAATAGCCTGCCTCCATAAATTCATTTCTTCCTTTCTTATTTGTCTTTTAGATAAGGCAGCTATCCACCACACGCAAGCAGCGATTGACACAATGAATGCAACAGGAGCGATTGTTCTTTTTCTTCTGCCCTACAGTTCTGATTTCATGCCATGTGAAGAACTTTTTGCACAAGTAAAGAGCTTGATCCGGGAAAACGATGTAGCCTAGCAATTTTGCATGTGTGCAAAGTGTTTCTTCAAGGCACATATGAAGAAATCAAAAACTACATTCAAAATGCAGAGTATTTTTAATGACTTTTTTGCAACAGTTACTATTCATGTAAATCATGAATTTGGCTTCAATCATAAAGAGCTTAGTTCTGTCAACAGCTTTTCCTTTTGTGAGGAAAATTTGTCTTCGTAAAGAACACCATCGTCTTTCAAACTCTTGAGGTCCATCAGCTGCTGAAGGATGGCGCAATGGATACGTGTCTAAACCAAAAATAAATCAGCTGATTAATTAATCAATTAATTTGCCTCAGCTGACTGGAAGTGATCTGCGGGATCATAACTTGAATTCTGGAAGCTTGTGTTTTTTTCGCAGTCTCGACAAGCAAGCGTCATAGCTACTCTCTCTTTTTTCGTCACCATCTTCACTTTCCCTCAGTGCAGTATTGCAGTTGAGTTTAGCTAATTTTAGAAAACGATAATGACAGTGGATAAAAAAAACCTGCATGTTGAGCTTCAAGTGCGGCAGAATGTGGCTGGTTTTATAGAGTTTGTAAACAATACCTTTCCTCTTTTTTCCTGAAGGAAACTGTTCTTTGTCAAGGATAACACCTCAGCAAGCTGGATCTCTGATGATATGGGGAATTGCGGGAGCGATTTCCCCTGTGCAGTTGTCAAGGAGGTATTGCTTTGAGGTGTACACATTTTCACGTAAGGGCATGCCCTTTACTGAATAGGTGCCGTGCCTACTCTTGTTTGTTTCTTTTAACACACGCAGACAGATATTCATAGTCCCGCCTTCCATTGCGCTGAAAACTCGTGAACTTGATGATGACACAGTGACCTACCATAACCCATAATGCCTTTCAGTATTGTCGCATAAGCCTCAATACTTTTATCGGACAACCTTTCTCGAAACAGCTCTATATGAAATGCTAACAACATATCGTCATGCACGCAGTGCATTAATTATAGGGTGTCTTTTTTGGAATACCTCTGCTCTATGAGTTACCTTTCCAATATAGCTCAAACAATCTCTCTAAGCAACTTTCATGGATAGATAATACTTTTTGGGGAAGAAGTCAAGTTGTTTTGGTGAAATGTTCAGACATTGTGTCCAATCACAATGTGAAATTGACCAGACATATTCAAAATGTGGTCAGAGAATGTCAGATGACCGACTTTTTTTTCCAGCTCTGCATCTATTTTACTGTGTTTGATGACATTGTTTATCTTAGTGATGATATTTCCCATTGAGGATTTCAGTGTCATATTTCTCTGGTCCATTGACTATATGCAATGTTCTGTTCCCTTTGGAGGACATCACTATCTCCCCTGTTTGAAGTAATGAGAAAGACAAAATCATAAAGATGCCAGGAAATTAAAGCTGAAAATTTGGCGAACTTTCATTTTGACAGCGTGTGATCTGCGGTTTTGTTTTAATAAATTCACAATAGTGGACCAAAGTCAGGCCACTGATGGGGAACTAATTATTGCAATAAGAGATGCATTGAAGTGCAAGAAACTACAGTTTAAAAAATCCCTGATGGGATAATAGCAAGAAAATTACATTGCCACAGAGCTTAAGACAGGATGGCCTATCTGTAGGGCAACCAGATGCTATTCAGTCATATCAATTATATTTACTGAAATGTTAGTTTTGGTGTCATTAGAGTACAGCCTTGCATCATCTAATACTATAAATAATGTATGTCAAGCCTACAATATGCAGCATTCATTTGGAATATTTTTTACATTCTTGTGTTACTTGCCATCATGTACAGATTTCTGGATCTCCTGCTTGATGCCCACAGATAGAGAAATGTTCATTGTTCATTGTGTGCATGCACAAAGTACTTATGGAATGTGCAGTCTTAGAGGAGACTCAACTGGTGGAGAAGGGCTCGCAGACAGTCATTGAATAATGATTTGTTCATCTGCTCCATGTGTTGTGGTATTGTGGGGCAATGTCACCCTTAAACCATGTGCTCCTGATGGAACCAGCACAGTTCTTGTTCTGTACACACTGTGGTGAAATCTACCTGTGTAATACACACAGACCCTAAATTACACTACTTACACTCCACAGTAGTTCGTACAAAGTGTTTGTTATCATATCTAATATTTAAATAAATTTTGGAACACTATTGCTTGAAATAGAAATTAACAACAAATATTATTTATCAAGAATACAGTATATTTTCAGAACAGTCTCAGCTCGAAAAAGATTGGGCAGATATTTGGTGTATTAAGGATGGGATGGACAGTTTCAAATGAAGGCAGAAAACATATCAGTCCAAGGCTAAGCTATTCAAAAAATAATCCAAAAAGCAGACTGGAACATAGCTGAAATATGCTTGAGTATTTTTTAAACCAATGAAAAAAGTAATCTGCAGTGCCTAAATGTTTAAAAGACCTGGATAGACCTTTGGTTACATAAATTTTTGTACTAAAATAGTTTAACCTCCCCCTTTATTCTTGTGGTCAACCCCTAAGTATCTGATACATCAAAGACTGTGCAATTGTTACCTCATGTCACCCCCTTTAAGTTGGTAATCATATGTGGCATCTAAACCTAACTGATAACATTCACGATTAAAGAAACTCCTGGAACACACAAAGCTGGTGCCTTTCCACATTTTACCTCACATAAAAATTGAACTGCTAACTACAGATCAAGTAATTTAAAGGTAAAATAATCAGGATTTTTCTGTCAATTTAGAGCCAGTCAAAGGTGCACATTCAGTAAATAACCTACTCTCAAATGTTACACCTAATACCTCTTCAAACTTACTTTTGGGTGTGAAAGCCGTCCTTTGGGTAAAAAGGAAGGAGCTTTTCTTCTATTAATATATATTACACTGAACTCTGTATTCCTTTACAACCACTGTACAGTGCAGCTCAATAGATTTAGCAGAGACCTTTCCCAATCTTTGCTGTTCTGCCTTGGCCACTCTTTTGTATCTCTCAGTATCTATTATGTGTAATTCAGAAATGCAAAATAATCCCTTAAAGTATTGCCAGGGATGCTAGATCGCCTCATGGCTTGTGTTAGTGAGCATCATTTCTTGACCTTAATGTCCAGACCTGCCTGATATCTGGGATGGATCCCATGCATATTGGATCCTGTAATTAATTCTGAGGAATATCATCTTACAATCATACAACCAAGAAATAAATAGGGGTGATGCTTATTATATTCAATTGGTGGAAAAGCAGTTTAATTTTTGAAATACAAGTAACTTAAATGCATAGGCAGTGTGGTGAGAGTTATCCTATTGTTTGTTTCACCACTGTAGTAAACAAAAAGTTTTCACTCATTTTTGAAATGGTTGCAAAAATAGATGATACAGTCCCTTCAAATACCTGCAGCCATTTTATTTGATCAAAACAAAAGGGCAGTAGATAATATCAAATCGATCATGGAGGAGGGGTGGAATGGTAGTTTTGTGACTTTGTAATTGGCCATTTTCATGGTGTTAGATTTTGTGATTAAGGGGTGGGAAGCAAGTTGGCAATTGCTCGTGTACCCTGACAAAATGCTGCCAGTTGACCTGTTGCTAAGAACGACATAACCATTTTATAATTTTGTGTGCTAGCATAGAAACCTGGTACAACCTTTAAACTCTAATTGTTTCATTTAACTGGATATCAAAGCTGTGCATTCAGTAAATAACCTACATGATTAAGTATGAGGTGATAGGAGAGTGTTGCCCACCGCAGCTGTAATGTACTTTGCTAGCTTTCACTCAAAATTTCAGGAGTATGAACATAGTTAATAGAGGGGAATGGTTTTAGGGCTGGCAAACATCAAAGGAGTAAACAAAGATTTCAAGACTTTTGTTGGAAGGTCCATGACCTCTCTGTACCTGAATATTTTCCTTGCCTGTGTAAATCTTACCATTTAACACATGGTCACATTTAGATTCAGCTAGGGTGAAGGTTTTATTCCAAATCTCCCTGGCTCGATTGGGATAAGTTGTCTGAAGTGTAATTTCCCTTTAAACTTGATCAGTGTTTCATTGGTAGCAAAAGTTGCCTATCAGGCAAATACACCTCCTGAAACCTGGCAATAACTAAGTTCAAGAAAAGCTGAATTTTGTACTCGTCTGAGTCAGGTGAGGGAGGAATGTTATTTTCAGCAAAGTGTAGGTACCACCAAATTTGTAGAAATGTAGTGCAAACATTGCAGAAGCAAAGAAAGGAGAGCTTATAACAGGATTGGTACTCAATTAAACTGTAATTCTTGCGTTAGTCACCAATTCCATACTGAAATAATGATTAAGCCAAGCTTCCATGTCATGAACAGTAATTGGGTACTATACAGAAATTTCTACTGGTCCCCTCTTCTGTTCAGCATATAAAGTTTGTCTGATCATCCCATTGTTCTCTGCAGTGTTGTCATATATGTCTCCTTTTGATGATGGTACTCTGGGAGTGTTCAAGTTGGAATAGGAGTCTGACTTGCTCTTTTGACTAGGGGTGAAGGAAAGAAGATGGAACCATACACAGGGTTAATTGCAATTGACCTGAAATGGTAATTTGTGAAGAAAGTTGCTGGGCTGTACAGGCACAGACAGCCATAATCAACAGTACAACACTGTAGACATCAGATCACGTCTGAAGGGGGTATTGAAATGCACAGTTGGATCCACGTTTGTGCTCCTGCTCAGTAGTAACCTTACTTGAAGTGTGACATACTTAAACGGAGTAGTTGGATAAACTTTCATAAGTGTGCTTGATGAACTGCTCTAATCTAGGTAAGAGGAGGACTGGTATGCTCTAAGCCAGTGAGTCACATATGTTATTTTCTTTTTTCCTTATCAACATGGCACATTGTTCCTAGACAACCTCACCCGGATCCCATTGCAATGAATACACTGTCACTTGAATCCTTACCCACATTAACACCAAAGAATAAACTTGTTGGCTTTGACTGACCATCTGGAAGAGAGTGAGCTACTAATGCCTCTACGTTCAATGTGTGATCGATGTTAACAGAAAGAGTTTTTTAATGTGAAATATCTGGATTGTCAGGCAACCAATGTACATGATCAGATGAGATCCATGGATCACAACAAAGCTTTACCATTTCATCTGGTGACATTTGAAGACCATCGATCTGCTTATCAAATTTTCCTTTGTAAAGAAGATTTTGGAACTTTTTGATAGAATAAGTGCCAGGGTGGCTTATCACAGAAAGGGGGGGGGAGGGTAGGTCAATGCAAACCACTTGAGTTTCTTCTCGACTGCTCTTGTAATATCTATATTTAATTTTTCTCAGTAAAGAAGATTTCAAAACTTATTTCATGGAATTAGTGGCAGAATGGCCTATCACAGATAGGGGGTGAGGGTAGGCTGATGCAAAGTAGTTGAGTTCTTTCTTAACTGCTCTGGTTTATTGCCTTGGTAATCTGAAGAATGTCTTCAATTCCATGGTGATCAAAACAGCCCAAATACAGTTTTGTGCAAAAGTAATGCAAATGGAATTTGGCAAATTTTGTTATTTGTTCTAGCAATCTTTCATTGAAAGTTTGAACGAAAATTCTATCGAAAGTTTGAGGCCTGTTAAGCAACATTTTATTTGAACAAAAAACACCTTTTTGTTGAATTTTTGCCACAAAGTGAAAAATTCGTGGCATAATGTCTCTTCGATTATTAGTGTTCGAAATTTTGCTTTGAACTGACAATAGCCTTCTGTGAGGGGTCAAGTTTTTTTTACCATTCATGTAAGCAACAGAAAATATTTTTAAACATATTTCCAACCTTTGTCAGTCACCACCACAGAGACAATCAATGTTTGAGACCAAACACAGTAGACTAAAGGACTAAACACCAAAAAGTCATCACATCAGATTCTGGTCTCGCTCTGTGGATGACAATGAAGATTGGATAAATTGTCTTAAGCATCTTACAGTAATTCTGACTATGATACATGTACTAGGCTGAAATTATCTCCCAGACAAATCCAGATATTTTTTTCATCAACTTCAGTTTCCTGATGTTTAATCAAGGGTAAACCATCATATCTGGTTCAGTGTTTAATCAGTTTACAACGACAAAAGTAAATTGAGATGAATAGCAATTGCAACCAAGAGACATGTATGTGGTGGAAATAAACTCTCAAATGATTGGAATAGTTTTTAACATTAACTTTGGTACTTAGCTTTTTAACCAGACAGAGCATTGTCAATCAAGAAATACGTTCCTTGTTTATTTGTTCTCAATCCCTGTGCAAATAGACAGCACCCATATCGCTTATTGCTTTCCAGATATCACAACACCCATGTTTGTTTGGAAATGTTTATTCTTCACAATTAATGTTTATTAAAAAAAACACTAGCTTCAGAGTGTGTAAAGTATTTTAGCATTTAAGCATTTTTCCAGTAGTACTGGAAAAGGTCGCTGGTAACCCATCGCATAGAGTACTAAAGTGTGACATCACGCTTCCATGGCAACCAAATGTTCTGTTCTAAACAAAGTGTGTCAAGCATAGCATTACAAGCGCGGCTTTCGACTCCTTTCCTTGTTTATTCGTTCTCAATCCCTGTGCAAATAGACAGCACCCATATTGCTTATTGCTTTCCAGATATCACAACACCCATGTTTGTTTGGAAATGTTTATTCTTCACAATTAATGTTTATTAAAAAACACACTAGCTTCAGAGTGTGTAAAGTATTTTAGCGTTTAAGCATTTTTCCAGTAGTACTGGAAAAGCTCACTGGTAACCCATCGCATAGAGTACTAAAGTGTGACGTCACGCTTCCATGGCAACCAAATTTTCTGTTCTAAACAAAGTGTGTCAAGCGTAGCATTACAAGCGAGGCTTTCGACTCCTTTTCAGTTTTTCTGCCTTTATTTTCATGGCTTCCTTTATTGAGTGGACTGTAAGTTTTTTGTGTAACTTTTGATGACGTAGACGAAAATTTATTCGTTTGAAAGAAGATCTTAATCGTCAACTGAGCAGACAGAGAGCCGAAGTTAGAGGTGAAAGATCAACTGCTTTCTCAAAAGAGAAAAAATATTATTACCCTTGGCAGTTTGATGAGGAGGAGTTTTATTTTGTATTAGTTCATTTTGGTGGGCGACATTGTTGCTGATTTAGAATAAACAATATTAAAGCACTCGTTTGTAATAGCTTTAGATGTCGCACAGTGCTACTCTAAAATTACTAACTAGTACTACTTAGTGAACTTATTTTGTTTATATAAACTTACAGAAGAAAAGACAGGGAACCAGGGAATCACTCCAGAATATGTAGTTGTCACTTCAGAGATGGGAAAAAGAGTGCTGGCCCAGAAATTTACACACGTAATGCTGACAAGTTGTTTCTATCAGAAAGATTACCTTGAAAAAGGAAAAAACAGAGCACTACACAGAGCACTAGTGTGCATGACATGGTGCAGGCCATTCGGGCCAAAGAAGAGGAGGCACTTCCTTTGCAAGAAAAACCTTCAATAAGCGAGATTATTCTTGAAGCCGAACTTGATCTTGCAAAGAGGGAACTTGAGCAGCAGAGAGAAGCTGCACAGTACCAGAGAACACATTATTCTACATCAACTCTTACCACAGATGTTCTTCGTATGGAAACTGGACTACCAACAAAAGAGGTTTTCCAGATTGTAGTAAATTATGCCTCTAGATTTAAAGATTCTTTGTCATACTATGCAGGTTGGAGGGTGGAGTCAATAATTTTTGAAGATCAAATTTTAATCACCCTCATGAAACTGAGACAAAACTATACTAATCTCCACATAGCTCAGTTATTCTCTTGTAGTGTTGTTACCATTTCAAATGTAGTTACAACATTTGTTCATGTTTTACACAATATCTTATTTGATGATTTGATGACCACTATCCCTTCTAGGTAGAAAAACAAATTATGCTCTCCTTCATCATTTTCAATGTTTACTAGCTGTAGAATAGTTATTGACTGTACAGACATTGAAATTGTAGCACCCAGTCTTATGAGTCAACAGAATGCAACATATTCAAACTACCAAGGCATGAATTCTTTTAAAGTTATAGTTGGGGTGGCACCCAATGCAGTTATAACATATGTAAGCAAACTGTATCCAGGATCAATTTCAGATAAGGAAATTGTCAAACAGTCTGGTCTAATGAACCATATGGCAAGTGGTGACCTGATCTTTGCAGACAAGGGGTTCTTAATTCAAGACATTGTCCCAGAGGGTGTTTCTGTGAACATTCCTCCCTTCTTACAGAATGGAAAATTCACTTCCAGTGAGATCAGGGCTACTACAAACATTGCAAAATGCAGAATTCACATCGAAAGGGCTAATGCACGGCTGAAGGATTTTAAGATACTAAACTTTGTACCCCCTACTTAAGATGTGCTGCCCTTGTAAATCTTCAGTTTCCACTGATAAAGGAAGGATGTGAAGGTGCAGAATTTGAGTAAAGATGTGCATGTAATGGAGAAATTGAGAGAGTATTTAATTAATATGTATTAGCTTTGATGCTTAGGGGACTAAGACAATCAATTAACCTTGATGTATTGTTTTTGTTGTTTTCTTTAAGCTTGAGAATCAACTTTAAATTCCAACATGTCAGAGTTAGCCCATCTATTTGGCCTTTATGTTTAGAAAATAAGGGTGCATTTTCTATTTTTGTAATGTATAGTATGTTATAAAAATAATAGAGCATTTGTCTGAAGTCACATACAGTAAAGCCAGCATTTTCAGCTGTAAATAAATGCAACTCTAATCTTAAATGTTATAGAAAACACAACATCAAGAATATTTGATTATTCTAAAAAAAAATTGGTTTGTTTTCATTACTGAACATGGAAGGTTGCTGTTCTTGTTATTGTTCCAGTATTAAAATTGTCTAACGGGAACATGGTACAAACTTCCGGCTGGTTTTAAACCTTGCAATAATTCTTCAAACTATAGTTCTCCCTCAACAATTTTGGGGAAGAGGTGTTTAAAGTAAAATTCCCTGAGCCTGGTAAGGTTTTCTTCCCAGGATGGATCCTTCATGATTTCAATAATTACACACCAGTGATTTGTCCAAACAACAAAGTGACAGTAATTTCGTTTGGCTAAGTACATTTGCCCTTGCACTTGGTGCCAGTAGACATGATTCCTTTTTAGTGAGTACGATCCATGCTCTTTTTCTCCAAACAAAATGTGTCACTTTTCAAAGCTTCCTCAATACTTGCATCTCTGAATGTATAGGAACACTTCGCCTCTAGAACATGGTCTTCACCCACTAATCCATCAGGGGAAGCTCCAAGAATGCCTGACTCGTCAAGCCACACCCCCGTCTCAACAACTTCAAGATGAGTTTTGGCAGTAAATGTTTTGATGGCTTCAGCCTCATTTGTGACTCCCCATGCCACAGCTTTGACACGTGAGATGTCATATTCCCCCAAGAGACGCTTAATAAGGGATGGGGTAACCCTCTTAGCAATGATGACGGAGCCAAAATTGCTTGCAGTCAAGCGCCCCTTCCTTACTAAATGCCAGGAGGGATTGTTTCTCTGACCAACTGTTAAAGAGCTGATTTGATTTACAATTTCTCTCTTGACCTTTAATTTCGGTCTGATAAACTCTAGTTGTTCAGCAGCAGTAGATAGAGTGAGAAATTCCCCAGAAAAAATTTGCTCTTCCACGGTTAAGACAGGTAGATCCCCCAGTTGTTTTGGCTCTGGGCTTAACAGCCAGCATAGGCCAGTGAACTTTCCATATGCTCGCAATTCTGAATACAGCGCTTCTCGATTGCCTTGATTTGGTTGTCGGAGTAAGGCTGTATATCCTGGCTTGGTTGGAGGAAACATTTCAGAAATAGATTTCCGAGAAATATCAGGTGCATTCCGTTTTTTCCATGAACACTCAACATCAGTCCGACTCAAGTTATAAATTCCATAGATGAACAGAGCTGCAGCATGGCTACATTTATAAGCTTCCCGTGGACACTCGCACTCGCTCGATTTAATCGCATTGTTTTGGTTAAGGTATATCTAAAAAGAAAATTATAAAAAACAAAGTTTAACAGTGTTTTTCTATAAGCTTTCATTTCAATGGTAGTCATTTACCGCATTTCACTTACCGTCACGTTATACACTTTTTTTTTCATACTAGTGTAAACCTGTCCCTTCAAAACACCTTGACTTGCACTAAAGCTTTCCTCATGGTTAGATTTGAAGTGATTTTCACCTCGTGCAACAGATTTATTCTCATTTTCGAAGAAAGAAAGTAGAGATGCAATTGTTAGCACCGCCATCTTGTTTCACAAACGTTTGTTTAGAACAGGAAATTTGGTTGGCATGGAAGCATGACATAACTGCTTTAGTACTCTATTTTAACGCTTTCAGTATTTCAGTTGGATGGAGGCCTTGCTTGTGGAAAATCTTGATTTTTTTTTAGAATAATTTGAAACTTTTGCCATGATGACTATCAAAAGTAGAGTATGTAAATGATCTCAAACGCATCAACACAATTGATACACTGAGTGTTGCCATGGTTGCAAACAACTTAGGTCGTGTGCAGACTCAAATCATGGCAGGAAATTCCATTGGAGTTTTACATAGAGCAGTACCAAACCACAAATTCAACCAAATCTTTTTGAGAGGAATGAACAATAGCAACAAATTTTCATCCGGAATATTCGCCCCATAGAATGAATTGTTTGCTCAAATTTCAAGTTACATTAACACCATCAAGGAATATGCTGCTGAAAGTTTGAGCCGTTTAAAACAATACATGCCTCAAAAATTTGTGGAAAGGTCATCAAAGTTTTGTTTCAGCCAAGAATTCATTGAAAAGGTAGGAATTTTGTGAAATTTCATCGACAGGTGTTTGCATTACTTTTGCACAATATTGTAACTTTCTGCGCAGCAATAGCTCTTTGGATCAGATTTCTTCACGTGCCTCATTTCATCCTTCCATGATTCCATGGTTAGCTTATCTGGAATGACTACAAACTCAGGAAACTAGATGTTTGTTTTGGTTGGTCGTGAACTTCCATCTTCTTATTTCTGAGCCTTTTTAGGTGAGGAAAACCTTTTAAAAGCTTGAAATCTGGTTAATTTACTCAGAGTTCCTGAGGTGCAGGCTTTGCTATTTTCCTTAGCCGCAAACATCTGTAATATAGAAAAAGATTACAAGCTAGGTTATGCCATAGCTTTACATTTATACTTTGCAGCGAAAGCCATTCAACTTACTCAGCATGCAAGAAACAGAAAAGTAAGACACTGATAGCTTCTGCAATGGGACAAAGACAATAGTATTCAGAAAAGTTTCTCAAAGAGAAAAATGATTTCTTGATAGCTGCAAGACAGTCGTGCTTGAAATGAAATAAGAAACTTTTCAATGGTTTTCTTCCTGTTATCTACAACGTTAAATACATTTTTATGTATGCAAGTCATTTTGGAGGAATTCCCCCAGCCGAATGTTAGAAATAACCTGACTCTACTTTACTTTTGGCACACACATGACAACTTAGTTTTCACTGAAAATGGATGTTAAACCTACAGTCTAACAATTCTCTACATTCATCACATCATTCCAATAGTGGAAGCTATATTTTCATATCACTTTACATGACTACCCTATGTCTGAGTTGTGTTTTGTGTTTACTACAACAATGCATTGATGTTTTATTCCTAAATTAAATACCTAATTTCTTAAACTGTGACAACTCAATTCGATCACTGCTAGGTTTCTTGGTGGTTGTGTTTTCTCAAATTGTGCTGACAAGTGTGGTATTGCCTTATAGCTTTTTGGCTGTTGGTATTGTCTTTTAGTTCCTTGTCTCACGGAATTAAATCATCTTTGAAATGAGCAATCAGCATACCTGTCTGGCTATTATTCGAAAGTGTATGACGGCTGTCTTCAGAAGTTCTAGCTGGAAAATCATCCTCAGAGTGCGTTGTCTTCATAAATGAGCCATGTACCATGCCATGGTTCAATGACATGCCAGTGTGTTTTAATTGCAGCCTTCCTTGCCCTGAGTGTAGAAGGGAACTCGAATTGGATACTCTGATGGAAATGTCTACAGTCCACATCCTGATGAAATATGACACCATTCTTACTTACTTTGACGTTCTTGAAGGCACAAGTTTTCCCTCCTTGAACCTGATTAGTATATTGTTCCCAGAGAGTTATCTGAATAGAACCAAATGGATCCCTTAGGGTTGCTTCCACCTTACTCATAGGGCCCATTAATGGTGTTAGCATTTTTTTCTTGCAATAAGTACTTAGGTAATGGATGGTATGCTGACAGTTGTTGGGATTGTGACTGGTTTAAAGGTGAGTAGTGGTTCCACTTGGTTTCTAGAGCTCATCAGTCCACTCTTTGTACCTGCTGTTGTATCATTGTTAAATTTCTTGATTTTGATTGGGCTTGTCCGCTCACTGAACTTTTGAAGTCATTATG
Source organism: Pocillopora verrucosa (assembly GCF_036669915.1). Classification (NCBI taxonomy): domain Eukaryota; kingdom Metazoa; phylum Cnidaria; class Anthozoa; order Scleractinia; family Pocilloporidae; genus Pocillopora; species Pocillopora verrucosa. Next base: position 13,884,024 of record NC_089314.1, read on the forward strand.
TTTTGCTGCTGAGAAGCATACCCCTCTCACAACTTCTGTTTGTGTTTGAATTTGCATGTTGAACCACAGGGTTTTAACACTCTTCTTTGAAAGGAGATGTTGTTGAATTTATGTTGTGAATGTAGCCAGTGAGTTCATCATCCATTTTTCAGGAACAAAAGTAGCAACTATAAATTTGACTGTTCACTGGTCATTTGGTTGGCCATTTCTTGTAATCTTATCTTCCATCACTTTTCCTACCATCTCCCCTTCTTTTAGGTCAGTAATGGAAACTGCAGCTCCTACTTCTGGGAGGTTCACTCAGTTATGTATCTTATTTGCATGATTGGTCTTATCCCTCTGCATTCTCATTTCTTCTGTCCCGTTGATGTTCACTTTGCCACATAACTTTGAATGTTCTGTTCAAATAGATTGTAGTTCTTTTAAATTGTAACATTTCTTTTAGGGATGACCACAGCCACCTCTGCAATGTTAGTTTTGTGACAGGTTTCATTTTCAACTTTTAACCTTCAGTACTTTTGAGGTTTTGATAACTGCCTAATAAGATTTCATCTCCTACCTGGCTTCTATCTTCTGTGGGTTTACAGAAGATTCCAATGGGAGGAATATTTTTCTTTCCTTTTGTGCAAACTGGGACATAAAGTTCACCATGAGGGGGTAAAAAAGGGAAGAAAAAGGGGGAGAATGGGGAAAAAGGAGGATTGCTGTAGTTCACAAAAGTGAGCTTAATTTGAAAAAGAAAAGGTAACAGCATGGTGCATATTTCACTAAAATTGACAGTTTAAGTTGGGTAAATTGCACAAAAAGGAGATCAAAGAGGTAGACCTAAGTTGTTTACAACCATGGCAACACTCAGTGTATCAATTGTGTCAATGGTTTGGGATCATTTACATACTCTACTTTTGTTAGTCATTGTGGCAAAGTTTCAAATTACTCTATTAAAAAAAAATCAAGATCCTCCACAAGCAAGGCCTCCATCCAGCTGAAATACTAAAAGCATTGAAACACAAAGGGTTACTAGTGAGCTTTGCCAGTACTACGTGTATCATTAGAAAGTTGCATCTCACCAGTTCCGTGGCAAATTTACCTCGATCAGGGAGACATCAAAAGCTGTCTATGGAAGCGAACGGTGTATGTGGGAACAGTGCAAAATAAGTATTGGCAAAAGATATGGCATGCCAAACACGTCAAAAGTGAAAAAATCTGTTGAGCACCAATTGAGAAATAAAGTTTGTTGTTTGAGAATTGTGAGTTGGTGACTGAGAAATATAATCTACTGTTTGAAAACAAGCATTTGGTGGGTGAGAAATAATATTTGGTGGTTGAAAAACAATGCCTCAGAAAAAAAAGTTACTTGTTGAAACACAATTCACAAGGCTAGTAATTATTCAAATTTGCCACCATTTTTGATCATTGTGGATCTGCTAAAAAGACTTTTTACATCAACTATTGTAATATTTATTCATCATAATAATTGTGATGAAATTATTTTTTGTATTGGTGGCAGTCAAACTGAAAGCGAACATGAAGCAATCCTTGATGGCCCTGAGCTTGATGTTGATGCCCCCAATGCTGAACCTGAACCTGTTGCAGAGAGCAAGATTTCACTGGAAGTAGCATATGAAGCAGCCTAGAAGGAGATTGAAAGCCTAAAAGCTCAAATTGCAGCTCTCAAAATACATCCATCTGGACTTGAGCACTTTTGTCAGGCAGTACAGACGACTCAAACAATATCGAGGGCGCAATGAACACAGTCTTTATTCCCGAGCTTGACCACGAGCACTTCGTGTTACAACAACAACAATAATTGGGGAGCCCGGATGTAGTTTCCCTCAGGGAGGGCCTAGGTACAAGTGGCCAACATCCCCCCTTCTTTGAAAAAAAAAAGAAAAAAAAATTAATAGTAAATAGAACAGAGTAAAGTAGGCAGGTGTAGCCTTATATAAGGTTCTGTTCGGACTGTTATCATGGAAAGTTCTGCAAACCGTGCTGTTATGCAGCGCGAACGTTTATGGCAGGCATTACTTGAGTTCAAAGTCTTTGAACCGAGTTGGTGGTTTGATGAGTCTTGTGCGTGTTCTCATTTCGGGTTGGTGATCCCTTGGCTGTTCTTGAATTGTAGCAAGGGGTGTGTCGATAGGCAGCTCACTTGGGCCCGTGGCTGGTGTGCTTGGTTCTTGTGGTTGTGGAGGGGAAGGGGTGTCGAGAACTGGGCCGCTGTTACTTTTGTCCAATGAGGGAGGTGGTTGCTGTGTAGGCTGATTAGTGGGCATATTCAGCTCTGATCCTAGACGATTGTAGTGATTTGCAAGGCTGTGGCCTGGTCTAGGCGTGAGCGTGGGTGGGGTGCACGGTGGTGTTTGGGGAGGAGGAGGTACTGCATGCCTGATGTGTATCCGATTTCGTCGAATGGTACTGTGGGGCGTTTGTATGGTGTAAGATCTTGAGTGGCGTTGTCCGGTGACACGGCCATATGCCCAAGGGTTGCCTGGTTTGCTTGTCGGTGGTCGTGCATACACAAATTCACCAATGTTGATGCTATTCTGCTCTGGGCCCGCAGTCTTGTCATAGTGAGCTTTACTGGTGTTGCGTTTGGCCTTGAGTTCTGCTGATACAGTGTCACGGTTGATTGACATGGGCTCGAGAAGGTGGTCAGCTGTTGGGAGCGTCGTTCGTGTCCGGCGGCTCACCATGCGTTGGGCAGGAGAGTAGGTGTGGTCTTTTGGTGGTGTGTTTCTGTAATTGAGCAAGGCGATTTGGAAGTCATCTGATTTCTTTAGCATAGACTTCGATACTTTCACTGCTGCCTCGGCTCGGCCGTTGCCCTGGGAGTGATAGGGACTTGAGGTGGTATGTTTGAACCCGTACTGAGAGGCAAAGTCCATGTAATCCTTACTGGTGAATTGTGGTCCGTTGTCTGTGTGGCAGATACGTGGAACGCCAAACCTGGCGAAATGAGCTTTGGTTTTGTTAATGACTGATGTTGTCAAAGTGTCGTCAAGTTCATCCACTTCGATCCAGTCAGAAAAATGGCACACTGTTACAAGGTAGGCTTTCTGTCTGTACTGGAAGATGTCTTGGCTGATGATCTGCCATGGTAGTGTTGGAATCGGAAGTGATCGCATAGGTTCCTTTGTTGACTTTGATCCATACTGTGCGCAGGTACTGCAGTTGTTGCACATATCAAACACTGCTTGTCTCATCCCGGGCCAGAATAGTACGTCTCGTGCCATGCGTACATTTGATTCAGGACCAAAGTGGTTTGCATGGATTTTCAGCAGCATCTCAGCTTGCATGGACTGCGGTATCATAACTTGGGCGCCTTTGTAGATGAGGCCATTGTCAGTGGTTAGCTCGTCTCTGTAGGTCCAGTATGCTCGTAGTGGTTGTGGTAGCTGCTTTCTGTCATCCGGCCAGCCTTGGGCGATTGTGGCCATTAACTTGGAGAGGTGTTCATCCTTTTTGGTCTCATCGCGTAGGCGAGATTCGGTGGTTTCTGTGAGGCGGGGGTTGTGGGTATCGGATTCCTCTGTGAGTTCAGTCCTGAATACTTCAAAGCCTGTGACCCTGGCATGTACTGGGGTAGGTAGTGCTGCTCTTGAGAGAGTGTCTGCCAGGTAGAGTGAGGTTCCTTTCTTGTATTGGATGGTGAAGCGGTATCTCTGCAGTCTCATTAGCATTTTCTGTAGCCGTGCTGGGGCTTTGTGCAGAGGTTTTTTGCAGATGGTCTCAAGTGGCTGGTGGTCGGTGTGAACTTCGATATCTGATTTGCCATAGAGCCAGTGGTCAAATTTTCCAAATGCGTTACAAATGGCCAAGCACTCTTTTTCGATTTGGGAGTATCGTTGTTCTGTTGCGTTGAGGCTGTTTGATGTGTATGCTACGGGTTGGAGGCGTCCTTCACTATTGGGCTGAAGGAGGGCACCGCCCACGCCTTCTTCAGTAGCGTCGACTTGAAGTGTGACCGGTTTACTGAGGTCATAGTATTGGAGCACTGGTGCAGTGGAGATGAGGTGTTTGGCTTTGTTAAATGCGTCATCTTGTGCTTGTGCCCACATAAAGGGGATATCTGACTTGGTGAGTTGGGTGAGAGGCCGGATGATGGTGCTGAGGTTTGGACAATAGGGTGAGAGATAGTTGGCCATTCCCACGAATCGCTGAACACCTGCTTTGTTTCGGGGTGGGGCCATTGCTGAGATTGCTGCTATCTTGTCTGGGTCTGCTTGCATTCCTCGATCAGTTATGACGTTGCCCATGAATTTGACTTGTTGTAGCTTGAACTGCAGTTTGCTCTGGTTTAATTTTATGTTCTTTTTGGAGCAGCGCTCCATAAGTGCGACAAGACGGCGGTCGTGGTCTTTCTCAGCTTCTTGGTAGGTTGTTCCTTCTCCGAACACAAGTATATCATCGGCGATGCATAATACTCCATCAAGACCCTCTAGAGCTGACATGAGGCGCTTTTGAAATTCCTCAGGAGCGCTTGATATGCCAAATGGGAGGCGGAGCCATCGGTATCTCCGATAAGACGTGTGCATTGTCGTCATCAGTGACGATTCTTCATCAAGTGGTACGTGTAGAAAGCCTTCTCTGACATCAACAAGTGAGAAACATTTGGCATGGCAGAGTTTATGGAGCTGTTCAGACAGTGTTGGCATTTGATACACTGGTCTGAGAATTCCTTTATTGACTGTTTGACTGGGGTCAATGCAGATTCTTGTCTTCTTTGGTGTCTCTTTAATGACTTCATTGGAGCACCACGAGGTGGGTTCCTCTACTTTCTTTATGATACCAGCTGCGGTGTATCTGTCAAGGGCTTCCTTTTCTTTCATGCGTTTTGCCACAGGGACTCGATGTATTGGCATTTGTACTGGTGAGACGTCAGCTTTTACTTCGAAATGAACTGGGGGTCCCAGGCAGCCAAGGCCTTCGAAGTTTTCAGGATACTGTGTTAGTATGTCTTCCTTGGTGAGGTTCCCGGGTGGGGCCAGGCGTCGTTTGGAAGGGATCATTATAGGTTTAGAAGGTGAGGGCGTTGCTGGGTCACCGTATGGGTTGGCACTGTCGGGTTGGTCAGGGTGGCGGCCTTTTACTCCCTTGAGTGTACCGTTGGCTTGAGCTGCTGGGTCGCCTGGGTCTGGATTGGTTTGTGGCAAGCTGGCTGGGTAGGTAGGGGCTCTCTTGCCTGACGAGTCTCTTACTGCTGATGTGAGTGAGAATATTTCGTGTGCCCTGATGGTGATGAGCCCCAGTGCCTCGCAGTCGGAGCCAGAGAGAAGGGCTGGTTTGTTCATCATGACATCCCTAGGAAGTATCTGGAATGTGAGCGATTCGTATCGTTTGTTTCTTTCGCACAGAAGGTCGATCTGCCCAGTGGTTTCAGCGGCTGGGAGTCGCCATAGGGGTGTAGTAGGTAGGGTGACTTTCTAAGCTTCATGTTTGGCATCAGCCTGAAAAGGGTATCTTCAGACAAGGTATTGCAGGTGGCGGCGGTGTCTATTTGGAATGTCACTGGGGTGAATTTGTTCCCTGTTGCAGACATGGGCAGTGTAACAAAGTATTTTTCTTTGCGTGGGTTGTGTGGATACTGTGTATTTGCCGTGTTTCCAGGGAGTAGCACTGTTCTTGGTAGTCATCAGTGTAGTACTCCACAGGGTGTTGGTCATTTGTCATCTGCAGCATATGTACGTTTTGTTCACGAGGGGGTTTTGGTTGGGACCGGCCGCGAGGTGCTCTGTGGCCTCGCCCCCTACCCTGAGCTTGCCATTGGGTAGTTCTCCTTGGTTGTTCATGTTGGGGGGCGCCTGTCTCGAGACAGACTCTGGAGAAGTGGTCGTTAATTCCACACTTAGTGCAGGTTTTGCCATTTGCAGGGCATGTTTTCCAGGGGTGAGGTCCGCGTCGGTCTCCACACCAAAAGCAGGTTCCAGGCTCCCGCTTTAGTTTCATTTGTTTGTGGCTTATCCAATTAACTTGTTCCTCGATTCCTTTTGTGGCGTCTGTTATGAGTTTGTTGGCTTTTTGGGCTGACTCGAGGGCCTTGGCTTCGGCAACGACATCTTGCATGTTCTTGGGCATTCCGTCCGACTTTAAATGCGTTTTTAGTAACTCAGCTCTCATTGTGCCATCGTGCAAGCCAAAAACGAATTTGTCACGGCACATTTCGTCGGTCAGTGCATTGTACGAGCACAGGCTGCCCGCCTGTCTGACCTTAACTTCCCATTCCTGAACAGATTCGTGTGGGCTTTGCTGAGTGTTCCAGAATTTAAATCTGTCCGCCAATAGGGAGCTTCCGATAGATCCAGTGTAATGAAGTTGTAATTTGTCCATCCAGATCCATGGTTTTTTCTGATCATCAGCTGCTATCTGGGGTTCAATTGTGTAACGGATCACTTGCAAGGCTTCGTCCGGCATTGCCGATCGGAGCGCTGATATTTCCAGTAATGGTTTCTTGTAGTAATCTGCTCTCTCTGTCTCGGGGTTTTTCGCTAAGTTTCGGTAGTCTGCTTGGATGCAGTAGTCGTGGAATCTGAGTTCGAAGTTCTTGAAATTTTCTGACGTATTCCCGCCGAGTTTCAATTCAGGTCGCTTGAGGTTCGCCATCGCTGTTTGACGAGTCGGCTGCGGTCGTTGAATTCGCTAAATGTACGTTTGCTCTCCGTAAATGCTTCTCTTGTCGATTTATCGGATCTATCCCACTCCTGACACCATGTCAGGCAGTACAGACGACTCAAACAATATCGAGGGCGCAATGAACACAGTCTTTATTCCCGAGCTTGACCACGAGCACTTCGTGTTACAACAACAACAATAATTGGGGAGCCCGGATGTAGTTTCCCTCAGGGAGGGCCTAGGTACAAGTGACGGGCCAACACTTTTCTGACAATGTTAGTATTATATTTTATTCTGAATTTCTTAGCTATAAACATTTTTAAAATTTCTATCATTTTGTTGAGCCTTCTGCACAACATATGAAATATGTTTATTCTGCAGGTATGCAAGCCAGGAGGCCCTCTGTTCGTAATATGCTCTTGATTGATGAGCTGTTTTTATTTTTAGGTAGAATCAGGCTTGGCCTGTTTGCACAAGATTTTACAGATAGATTTTTTATAAGCATATCATCTGTTAGCGGGAAAATAACCACCTGGGTAAATTGTATGTATTTTTTACTTGGCACCCAGCCAGTCTGGGTTTCTAGGGAGCAAATTGATGCATCTATGCTGCAAGCTTTTAAAGACCTATATCCAACAATAAGGGTGATGATAGACTGCACAGAGTTACATGTGTAGACCTCATCATAATTATTGCTTCAATCTCAACTGTATTCATCATGTAAAAGCAATACCACTCTGAAAGGACTCATTGATATTGCTCTTCAAGGAGCAGTTACATTTGTATCCTCACTTTACACAGGTTCCATATCAGATAAGGAAATCACTTGCTGCTGTGGTTTATTAGATCTCTTAGAAGACAACAACTTTGTGGTGGCAGACAAGGGGTTTGACGTTGAAGATATATTACATAAAAAGAAAATAAAGTTGAATATCCCTCCATATCTCCAAAGTAAGGGCCAGTTTTCAGTAAGGCCATCCCAATTTAATGCTTTGTTTCCCATTGCCCGACCGACCCATTTTTTTTGGAAAAGTTAAAAAAAAAGTTCTTGTCGTATTTACACCAATTGTCATAAATTAACATCGATACAACATTTTTAAAGCCTTTTTAGACATTTGACAGTAGTTTTGATATACATCTTTTACCATCGGATTATATCTTCAAGACCAAATGTGAGATTTAACATGCAAAAGTAACTGGAACACAAACGGAATGTTTGTTGGAAAAGAACATTTCGTCAAGACAGCTTTCTTCATTAAACAGTAACTTTCTAACAGTCTTGCTTGTCAGTTTCAATCTCATAATGGGGCGACTGATGATCATGAAAGTTTAGTTCTAACACGAAGTTGCATTCAAGGTTTCTTCTTCTTCTTTCCGGTGGATGCTGTTACTGTTTTCAGGGTGGAGACAACAGGCTCGGCACCCTTTTTCAAGCAGGCCCGACAAACAGGGTTAACCACTTTGTATTGGCACTTCATCTCTTCATTCACTAGTGCATCAGGTTCTGTACTTCCACATCTGCAACAGATCAGGTCAAAGTTTTTGCACGAATAATACTGCTTTTCCACTGGATCACTGCATGAAATATCCTGGCATGCGATGAAGATTTCTGCTACAGGATGTCCTTCTGGGAGGATTGGAGCTCCACAAGTGTACATTAACTGTCTGCCCATTGAGATTTGTTTAAGTACCTCAGCTGGATTTCGTCTAAAGATATAACAATATACTTTTTAAACAGACAAGAATGTAGCTTTTGAAACGTAAAAGTTACTACTACTTAATCTATAATAATTGATTTGTGTTTGCCTTTGGAACTGAGGCAGCTCATTCAAATAATGTATTATTAACTACATCTACATGCACCTGTCCTTGATAAAGTGAGTCACCAGGGTCACTGGGTATTTCTGGGATTAAAGTCTCAGTGGGGGTCACAGGAATGCAGCAGAAGTCGTGATCTAACGCCATGGGCCTTGTCGACTCTGGACTGGTCACAAGCACTCTTCTTCCTCTGTCTACTGATGCCAAAGGACAGTGTGGTTCCCCAATATTGATGAAATGCTTGTCGTCTTCCATAAGCATGAACTAGTGGACTTTAAACTTCACCAGGCACGATCTCAGGTACTTTGCCAAAGCTGCACAGTAGTGTACGTCTGGATGGATATGCCTAATTTGCCTAGTTTGAACATGGAACAGAACATTGAACCTTCCAGTGTACTGGGTTGCAGAACGTGAACTGGGGTCTTTTGGCCAAAACTGATAGCGAACCCAGGCCTCAGATGGAATTGGGGTTTCTTCGGGTAACTTTTCTTTCACTTGTTTTATCAAATCAGGCACACTTATGCCTACGGGCATGTATCCCACATCTCCATGTCTCCTTTCCTGAGCTGCCATGTGCTCCTCTAGATAAGACCCTAAGGCTTCCCAGAACACCTCGTACTTCTCTGGATGGCCCTCATTCATTTCTCGTAAATCGATGGCTAGATCTGGATCCTCAGAATTAATTGCCACTGCCATTCTGATGTCGAGAGCGTTTGAAATGGCATTGTCATTTGCTGAACTATCATCAGTAAGAGAACGATTAATAGCCCTTCGAATTGCAGGTGTAATCTTGGCCACATTTCCAAACCTGCTTGGAAATTCTGCCTTCAGAGCTCTGGTATGGAACGTTGGCATATCTTGTTTGAGAACTGCGGCGACTCTGTCTGACAGTTGTCGTTCTGTACTGTCATTGGGGACCTTCCAAAAGAAGACGCATGTTCTCCAACTTCCTCCGGGGAGACCGTTTTTCAAAAGAGTAGATACGTAATGATAGCGGGCTTCTTTCGTGGCATCATCTCCAATTAAATTGTTGAGAAAAATAGGATCATAACATGGTCTAGTTTGGATTTCATGGAAAAGGTCGTTGTAGCGCTCTAAAACTGGCCCTGAACCTTTTGAAAGGACAGTTGTGATAGTTGCGTCTGTGAATGGGCTGCAAGGTAAATTAAGGCCCATTTGATTTGCACTTATCTTCTCATTCTTCCTTTCCAACATACAATGATACTTCTTCATACTATTTCCAATCTCTTCAAGATCATGAATAGAACAAATAACTTATCGTTTAGTACAAACCCTATTAAACGTGTTTTACGTCATGCCATCTATTTTCACCGCTAACGTTATTTTTAAGTGGAAGCAACGTACTATTATTAATGCCTACCTGCTTAAAAGTTTTCCACTCAGACCTTGCAAGCCACGCAAATAGCAGCATGTCATAAACCTCTGCTACTTTCTCTGACAGTTCTTCATGTAATATCTGAGGTCTTGCTTTTTTCTTCCCTTTCCAGTCATTGTATCTAAATACAGATATTTTCATAGCATTTTTTATTTATTAAGACATTCTTCATTGGACTGTAAACATCAAAGATAATGTCCTGATTATGGGAATCATAATAATATAAATCTACCCAATGAAACTCTGGGGCGATGCCGCCAACGCCACATTATCAATATCATCATGCAACCCCATAATTAGTTTTGGCATCTTTAAGCTTCTTTCGATGAATTTTGGAATGTGAGGATCCAAGTACCAAGCTATGTTGGTAAGCTTCTTGAAAAACGCAACACCTTTTGTAAAAAATAGTATATTTATATGTATTACATAAATATATACAAGACACAACATTTGAATTCGAGGTATGAGTCGAAACATATTAAATCCTTCAAACACCAGCAATATTGAGCGCCATTTTTGTGGATATGACAGTTAAATGCAATATGATAAAAGAAACAGGAAAAGTAATATATTTATTTATACTGTTCACGAAATTTTAGGAGAGAGGGGCATCAAATCAGTGTGCATTCACTGAAATTCTAACAAAACTGTTTCGCTTTGAAGACTTCCGATGGAGTATTTGTTTTTTAATACATTTAATACTTTTTAATAATAATTGTATAAATTGTATACTATTGTATAAATTAAAAGAGGAAAAACCAACATTCTAAAATGGACACGCACCTGAAGATTTCACCTCTGCAGGAGGAAAACCTGCACCAGGGTATAGGATTTTTGCAAGCTGCAGAAGACGGTTATGCAGTTCCACCCATTAGGATTTGCTTGCTCCTCAGATCCTATTTCCGGCAGAAGTATCTTTGTGCTCACGGCTTTCATCAGAACGTCGAAAGCGTTCAATGGCTTGACAGCTTTTGCCTGTGGTTCTTCGTCTAGAGCATCAAAATCTACAAAGTTCGCACTGAGGGCATTAACACTCGCTCCATGTTTTCTGCGAGATCAACCGAAACGAAATCTTTCAGTTCTGCATCTCCAGGCTTCTTAAATCCCACTCTGCATTTGACACGTACATCTAAATCTCCATCATACACATCGGTAAACACTTCTTGAAACGACAAGTTCTTGTCAGCGAACTTTACCTTAGGTAAGGCCACAACTTTCTTCTCTTTTCGTAATCTTATCACAAGCGCACATGCGTTACTGTCTGCCATTGTAGATAAAGAAT